>NC_085056.1:14848856-14981356 GCF_963662255.1 Cinclus cinclus | reverse complement strand
CTTCTTTTTTAATATGCAGTGAATTGCAAAATTTCTGGATCTACTGTTTCATTCAGCCTCTTCTCTGCATTATAAATTCCTGAGTTTTTAGTGAACATTAGAATTTGTTTTTTCCAGTTGAAGCATGCCTCTAAACCCACACTCCAAAATAAATCAGCATCCCTTAAAGCCACCCACTTAATTTTTAAAAGGAAGAGCCTGACCAAAATACTTCTTTTGCTTTGGTTTCCATAGAATTTTTTCTGCAAATTTTCTTAACACAACATTTCCCACGCTGGCTCTCAGCTAACAAACATCCAGACCCACCTACCAAAGGTCTTCTCAATGTGGTCTTTACTCTTTTGCCTAGATGGCAGATCAAAATTCAAATAAAAATAGATATCAAAAGACTGTGTATTTTTTTTTTTATTTTATTATTTTTGACAAACAGGCCAAGAGGGAGGTAACTGTATAATTAACTTTAGATGTGCCTAATGTAACTCCATTATCATTGATGGGTCTTATGGAGAGACACCGAGAGGGAAATGTGCCTTCTAGAGTTTCATAGTGGAGCCAGAGGTACTGAAGAATATTTCAGTATTTAGGCCCTGATTCAGCAAATTGTTGAAGGTTTTGCATACTAGAAAGCCTGTAAGTCATGCCACAGACATGTGTGGGAATGCACAGGAGCTTACACAATGCACGAGCCCAAGTTGTGCCTGAACTGGGGCCTCGGAGCTTGGCCCTTCCTTGCAAAGATTCATAAAAGAGACATGAAAATTTGCCTGGGGGTAGAAGCTGGCATGTTCCATTGTCTCTTTGTGAGTCTGTGCTCCTTTTTGCATTTATTCTTTCATTTATTTCTATGTGGTGCTTGCTCAGGGTACAAGAAGGATGGCGGGCTGTGAGGACGTGGCGTGGGTGAGGGTCCAGCAGCCCAGCACCTGTGCAGGGCACCTGCAGCCACCCCGAGATCTCCTGCAGGCAGGGTGGGGCTCACAACTGGCTGATAATCAGGAGAAGGGAATTCTACCATCACTGGGGACACATGGCTGCTTGTTCTGTGGGTTACATGCAGATCAACAATCGACACCCAGAGCTGAGGCTGCTGTCACCCATGTCCCTAAAGGCAAGTGTTGCCACCCAGAGAAGGGCACAAGATGAATGTATAGCAAAACCCTTAGATGTCAAAGGAAACAAAACCAAAGGCCCATTCCAACAACTCCTGTGGCAGTCGGTATGCAAAGGAACAGACGCTACTGAGGATTTTATTTTAAACAACATTGGAGAAGTCCAAATTTCTACAGGCAGTGAAACACTGTATCCATTTATAAAGGGCGTCTAGGTATTTTTTTCAATTATTTAGAATCAAGGAGCTCCTCACCTATCACTGAAGAACTTATTCAAATCACAGCATGTCAGGTAGCAAAGAGGTAAATGTCCCTGCCAGCAGCACCCATCACACCAAAGCCTTGCTCCTGCTGCCTGCAGGAGAGCCACTTGATCCCACGGAAGCTTCACTGACTTCCACCAACTTCCAGGGAGAAGATTTACTTATATGAAATCAATGACAGGCTCTGGGCTTTCAAGCAAACTGATACCCACTTGGGCTTCTCTGTGTATAAACCAAAACCATTTTGCAACAAAATTAATGCATACAGTGGTTAGAGGGGGCCAAAATATTTTGCCTTCTGGAGAAGGGATGCAATTTCTCTGATTTCAACAAATAATCTGAGGCATGTAACTTTCCTCTATCTACTGTTATGCTAATCAGAACAGAGAGGTCTATAAATGTACTTAAAGAGACAACTAAAAAAAAATTAATCTGTGGTTTAACTTAAAGGTCAACTCAATACATATTGAGAAGTCAACTGAAATTCTGCCATTAAATATAATCACTGCTTCTAGGGTGGTAAATACTGTGTGGAAATACCCATCAGGAGCCAAATTCTGATCTCACACAAGCACATGGATGGAGGAGAACAGCGCTGATCTTGCATACAGAGCCTTTCCATCTGAGCCTCTAGGTATCAAGACCCAGACCACTGGATAAGCTCCTTTAAATTCCATAGGATGTGATTAATATAGTGTGATATATATAAAAAAAAATTATATATTTTCAAAATCTTGAGGGAAAGGGGGGGGGGGGGGGAGTGTAGATTTCTGGATTCCTATTTTCAAGCATTTTCTGTAACCTGAAAGGCTAGAGAGTTCCTTTCTTCCAAAAAGAACAGAGAGATATTTTCCTATAATCACATGGCTACCACGGTGAAAGCCTTTCAGATATAGAAACTGCCCCAGCCATTACAGTAAAATCAGGAAGAGCAAGAGCAGCCCCTGTTCCTGCTCCTCAGCTCTGGGGTAGGTGCCAATCCCAAGCCTTTGCTGGCCACACAATTATTCACAACCTCAAACCACTTTTCCTATTCTTAATACAAAGAAAAAAATTGAAAAAGGCTTAACTGGCATTTTAGATGTGTGCAAACTTATTCTTTAAATTTTAATATATGGAAGGTACAGTATAGGCATTTTCTTCTGAAATAATGTCAAAGATTTGGGGAGGGAAGGCACAAAGGTCAGATTAAAATCCTGAAGGTATCATAAAAAATTTAGATAACACTGTTTGTATATATTTTTGTATAGCATGTGTCCTGACAGTGTCACCATCAGCATGGGCTCTAGAATTCATAATACACTGTGCTATTTTTTAAAATAGTTGGATTTGTTTATTAACTGTGCTTTCCTATTTCCATGAGATATAGACATCGACAGTGAATAGACCTTTTCTAATTGAACTGATAGCTTGAAAGTGAACATGTCCTTGAATTTACACTGAAAGATAGACAGTGATTATTTATAATAAGGGATTTAGTCAACTGCCTTTCCATTTGTACAGCAAGGACTTTATCAACAGACTATGTTTAGGTAAATAGTGCCAAATAAGATAAATTTTGTATTAAAGGACGAATGTCTTGCAGTGTCAGATGTACAAGGAAGAGACATTTGGCTGATGATATGTCCTGTAAGTATAAAAGAGAGTATTAAGATAACACTTTATGCTAGCATTAATACATCAAAGTTCTGGACTGACCTGTTTCATCCAAAGTGAAAGCGAGGATGCTCTTAATTCCTATCTAAGATTAATTTAATTCAGAAGGCATTCAGCCTTATGTCCTGTTTTGCAGCTTTGTAAGAATTGCTGGATTTGCAAAATAGCACGGCTGTACACACGTTAATAAATGGTCTGTATTTGTCTAGGCAGAGTTGAAGCCTTTCTTTAAAAACACACACACATACACACACACACACACACAACTCTGGCTCCGTGAGCTTGCTTTGCCCACAATATTAGAGCTCAGCTATCTCCTTGCTGAAGGGCCTATTTGTCTGCTTTAAGTGAAATCACTCAATTCTCAAAAGTCAGTGGAGGACTTTGGAAGGGGGAGGGCTGGGAGAGGCCACTCCAAATAAGTTCCATTAATCAAAAGACACAGTCTAATGTAACTAATATTTTACAATTAGAGAAGACAAGATGGAACTAAAAGCCATCTATCTCTCTTACACCACATGATCATCGATTCATAATCAGAAGACTGAGAGTCGCACAAAGATGCATTTACAGGGGCTGGGGGAGGGGGCTGGGTCGGAGCCGGAGATAATGAACACGATGAGAAGGAGCGGCGCTGAAGGCTGGGGAAAGATGACAGAGTGGTTCAATGGTGACGGATGACACGAAGATGAGTACTGATACCTGACAGGCAGCGAATGATGACTGCAGTCCTTTCCCACCATTATGATCCTCAATTATCTTGCTAAGGACTAAGAGGGAAAAGAAGAAAAAAAAAAAAAAAAAAGAGAGCCAAAGTGGCTCAGCCCATCCGTTTATTTATAAGCTGGGATAATGCTAGAGTGTGCCAAGCTGCTGGGAAAGGCCACCTTTCGCAATTTGATCAGCACTTTATAGGAGCTGTAGTTTTCATTGTCAGCGCTCATGGGCACAAGGGGAAATGGGTAAAATACAGTAGTTGTCCGTCTGTTTTGTAATAAAATTCTTAAATCTTCAAAGGGAGTTATTTTTTTTCTTTCACTGCCACCTTCAGGAAAAAAAAACAAAACCCTGGGCTGACCAAAATAATAAAAGAAAAAATGGGCTTTGTATTTGCACACAGAGTTAGCGGGTTGCAGCCTGTGCTCCCAAAATTCCACACGCAGATTTATCCAAATGAATGATATGTGGTGGGGGATGAGCCAGCATCAGCAAGAGCTGCAGCTACAAGGAGTGCAGGAGCAAAGTGAAGAGGAACTTTTCAAGATTCTTCATTGATTTAGGGAATTATTAATAAAAAGGGAAGAAAGTTTGCTCGAGACTGCTTTGTAGTTGCAGAAGATGCCACAGGCTAGCATTTCTGTACCAAAGAATATGCTGTTCTGCTACATTATTTATTTTTAAAGACACAGATCTCCTAGCTATGTTGGAGTTATTGCTTTGGAGAAAAAGAAAAACAAATTAAGATTAATGTTCTACACAGCTCCCGATAGCAGTAAATATTTGATCAGAATAATTCACATTTAAATGTTGACATACTAAAAATTGTATTTTTTGGAAGAAATATTTCTTCTTCATGCTTTAACTGAAACTTTCCTTTCCTGTCCCTTTCCCTCACTGGTCCTCTTGAAGAAACAAAGTCACAAAATATAGCACCACATTTTCCAGCAAGGAAAACTAAAATTAACAAAACCAGGTCATAAACATCTCTGCTAAAAAAAAAAAATAAAATAAAATAAAATAAAATAAAATAAAATAAAATAACATACACTATACAGGTCACACATATTCTGCAATCCTGCCTGCCTTTTTCCTCTTTCTCATTTTTCTCCAAGGGAGCAGGCTGCTCAGTTTAGCTCCAGCCCAGGAGGACACAGTGGACATAGCTTGCTCCCCACAGAGCCCTCTCCCCACCACAGCAGGGCACAGGCTCTCAGCAAAGGGGGCATCCTGCACATTTTGGGGTGATGAAAATCAGCCCCTCACAGAGATGGGTTTACAGCTCTGCCTGCTAACCAAGGGCAGGAACAAACCAGCCAGAGACATTGAGAGCACTGTCTTCCATGTTCATGAGTAAGCAAAAAGCACCAGGTAGGAAACTTGAGCCCAGCTCACACATGAAGAGGTTCAAATACCAACACACCAGGCTTCATCTTCATCTGACTCCATGGTAAAACTCCCCATGTACTTTTCCTGGCTCCAGGAATGTCAGAAAATTATACCATCAAAAAAGACACATCAGAAAAGAGCTGTTTCATCTGTGGCAAAAGTCAGGCAGTTCCCAGTCACACCAATTCCTGTTGGCCAAGGGATCTGTATCAATAAGCATTGCGAACATCAGCAGGTGCTTTCTTGTTTCCAAAGATATTGCAAGTAAAGGAGCTCTGGATTTTGGTGGCATATGTTAAACAAAATAGGTGGGGATAAAAATCCAATAGCACGAACTAGTCTAAATATACTTCCAAAAGCTTACATGGGGAATAGCTGCCTTAAGGCCCTGAGCATGTGTTGGGCTACCTGGGCACTGGGGCAAGAGGTGCTCCGGCCCCAATGCCAAGGGAAGGCAAGGACCTGTCAGGACATGTGTTAGGGCTACCTGGGGCACCACTGGGTTGACAAAGAGCATGTCCCCAAAGGACAGAAAACGTTCTGTGTGACAAACTTCGGCTTTTACAGAGCTGCTCTCTAACTTCAATGGCTTCCACCTTTGCTTTTGCATGGAGAATACACAGGTTAGGCTGGGTTTGAAAGGAAGGGACTACACTGGTGTGAGAAACACAGCAGTCATCACACAGCGGGTGTGTGCACAACGAGAAACCCTGCTGGAACAGACCATAAATATTCCAAGAAGCATTTCCCAGATATCCATTTAGGAATCCTAATTATGAACAAACGTCCTTAATCTGCCCACTTCATACATCTGAGATTTAAGACAGGTTCAATCCATGGTCATCATTGCAATTAGCACAAACAAAAGGGCCAGATGTGAGAAGCATGGCTCTGATGTCAGGGTCTTCACAGCAACTGATCAAATAGCCATAACTGGTTTTCATAAATATCATATCCTCAGAAGTGATGATAACTGACACATTATAAAATGCATTTTCCAGCAACTTTTGCAAGAGCACGTGTTTCACTTGTGCACAAGTTGGACCCATCTCCCTGTAACACTACTTCAGCATTTGTGGCAAAACAGCTCAGCTGTCATCAGTGGATTCACAATTGTGTAAAATTGGACTATCATAGTGATTAATTGGGGTAACTTAATCTGTACATACAAACTAAGTAACTGCACATACCTAATTTAGCATGTGCGTTCAATAGTTTAATTTGCACATACAAGCACACATTTTGGGTAAATGAGATACACAATTATGAAGAATTTTTTTCTGCACTTGTCTGCACATACAAATTCTCTGGAAAAAGTTCTCATTATTTATATTGAACCCAGATAAAGAAATATTTATTTTATTTACCAATATCACTTCTGTTTTCCAAATGGCTACCAGGAGAAGCTATGTATATTTATGAACTAGAAGGAAAATTAATAAAAAGGATAAAAAGAATAAGAAAAAAATCTTACCATTGACATGCAGTTGTTTGTGCTTGAACACAATTCTAACAAACAAGAGGATTAGAATTTTGCTACCACAAGCACTGTGAGAGTCAAGCTTTAAAATAATTTCTTTTAAAACTCTACAGAGTTTTACTAGTATGAGAATAAAATATTTAGTTATTAGCACAATGTTAAGATTTTGTTTTGAACATAAAATAAAGATGCTGAGGTTTATTCTGCTGCCAGTTCAGACCACAAGGGCAATTTAACAGCTGCCATTCAACAAGCAGAAGCAGCAGCAAGATAAACTAAAGTTTAGTTTTCTGTTATCCCTGGAGGTTTTAATGAGTGGGAGCTGTTCAAGAGATGACTGCATGCGACACTCAGTGCCATGGTCTAATTGACAAGATGGTGATCAGTCAAAGGTTGGACTAGATGATCTTAGAGGTCTTTTCCAACCTAAATGATTCTGTGAAATGAGTATTAACGCCTGAATGGTGCATTAATAATTTCATACAAAATTAACTGGGAATTATCTTCAAAAGTAAGAAGGAGAATAGAAAGAAAAAAATAAAAAAAAAAGAAGAAGAAGAAAAGAAATGGAAAAGGAAAACTAATTTTAAAAAAATCAGTGCTACAAGCAGAGCCTTCACTGCATTGTAAAGGACAGACTCAGGAATATTTAGCTCTGTGCTTGGATAAAAACTTATCAAATGACTGGGGAGCATGTGGGGCACCAGCAGCAGCTCAGCACAAGAAAAAGAGGAAAAAGAAAAAGAAAAAGAAAAAGAAAAAGAAAAAGAAAAAGAAAAAGAAAAAGAAAAAGAAAGAAAGAAAGAAAGAAAGAAAGAAAGAAAGAAAGAAAGAAAGAAAGAAAGAAAGAAAGAAAGAAAGAAAGAAAGAAAGAAAGAAAGAAAGAAAGAAAGAAAGAAAGAAAGAAAGAAAGAAAAGGTGCTGTGTCTCAGCACCCGCATGTCCCCTCTCGCTGTCCCCGGGCTGGCGCTTGGTCTGCAGCGCCACCTGCGGGCGGCGTGGGGGCAGCGCAGCGTGGGCCGCGCTCGGGGCCGGGTCACGGCGCGGTCACTGCTCCACACGGTCCGGTCACTGCCCCGCACGGGCCCGGTCACTGCCCCGCACGGGCCCGGTCACTGCTCCACACGGGCCCGGTCACTGCCCCGCACGGGCCCGGTCACTGCTCCACACGGGCCCGGTCACTGCCCCGCACGGGCCCGGTCACTGCCCCGCACGGGCCCGGTCACTGCTCCACACGGGCCCGGTCACTGCCCCGCACGGGCCCGGTCACTGCTCCACACGGGCCCGGTCACTGCCCCGCACGGGCCCGGTCACTGCCCCGCACGGGCCCGGTCACTGCCCCACACGGGCCCGGTCACTGCCCCGCACGGGCCCGGTCACTGCCCCGCACGGGCCCGTACCACCAGCCCGGACGCCGCTCCGGGAGCGGAGCCAACCAGGGCCCGGACATGGCCCCGGTCCCCGGACAGACCCGGGCCTCGCACAGAGCCCTGCGAGGGCTGCAGCCCCGCGGGCCGTGGGTCAGGCATGGCCGGGGCCGTCTGGCACCGAGAAGCCGCAGGGACGGGCAGCGCTGCGGGCTCAGGCTGACCAGCCTGCCCGGTGACTGAAATGTGTTGCAGGACATGCTGTGCACATCCAAGGGGCTGCTTCTTAGGTGGCAGCGCTGATAGGGAGCGTTTGTTCCACGGCAAGGACTCACCACGCTGACTTTTTTTAATGTTTGTGCAGCAAACTGGCTGGCTGTGGCGGGGTGGGGGGACGACGAACCTGCCTAATTTCAGACATTCTAGATGAGTACAAGTAGGGTCATGAGAATTCTAGCCATGACTTTTGCAGCCTCCCCAGGCCAGCGAGCATGGCCAGAGCCCCAGCAGTTCCCAGCAGCTTTGGGCTCAGAACATGGTCCTGGCTCTCCCTCCATCCACTGGGGAGCCAGCCCTGCTCTCTGGGGCTGGCCTCACAGAGACCCTGGCCATCAGCTGGCTGAGGTTCTGCTACCCTAGAAGACATCATCAGCATCACAAATCGGATATTTAAGGATTAAAATAGCACAGCGTGTCACTCTGCTGCATGCACAGCAGCCCCGAAGCGGTGCGTGAATCTCCCATTCCATTTGGGAAGAATGGAATTTAGCCCAGTGCAGCTCTGGGCTCAGAGCCGCCCCTGTGGAGCACACCTGGGCAGTGTGGATGGGCAGTAGGGCTCCAAGGTGCAGCCTAGCCTGACGCACAGAGACCTGAAAATGAACTCAGCTTCTCTCTCAAAACTATTTGTAGCTTCAAAACCCTTTTGTGGTCTTAAAACTCATGTGAGACAAAACCTTGGTCCCAGAAATAGCAGACAACATAACTCCTTAAATTAAACAGAGAGGTGTGTTTTCATCTTGCAAAGGAGGAGCTTTGCTGTACCAAAAAATAACAGAGGGAAAGGTAGCTTTGGAATTAAATGGAAAAATAAAGTAAATCACATCACTAATTGAGTCAATTTGTTCATTAAAAGGCCAGAAGGCACCACTGAGATCACTCTTCATGACCTCCAAATTCAGGCAGTCTAGAGGAGTTCCCAGAATTAATCCAAGTTTTTAGCCTAAAAGCTGTGGCTAAAGAAGATGATAACTTCCAGAAGATTATTCTATCGTTATCTAGTACAGCCTAGAAAGAATCTGCTGAAATCCTTATCCTTTTGCTCAAACACCTGACTGTCTAGCAGGTAGAATTTTCTATCCCTTCAATATAAAGTTTGTGCTCCAACTGCTTGTTAAACTAACTCCTTGGGTAAATTAACAGTGAATCCCTGGTAGGACTGCCATGGTTTGAGTAACCCCATGACCAACAAAGTGAAGCCCTGCTCCTTAGTACAGAAATGGCCATCCATTATTCAAGAGTAATTTGTGGTCTTACACGTGGCTTTAAAATAATTTCTGTGCCCAAATTATGGAGTAGCAAATTGCCACAGAGAGATGTGGATCTGTGTCTTCCTGGTTGTGTATCTACTTAGTAGTCACACCTCTGGGATAGTTGCAAACTATCCAAGTATTCAGCTTTCCCACCATGCAGCTGATTAAAAAGAAAAACAAACAAACAAACAACAAAAAAAATTACAATAAACAAACAACCCAAAACAAGCCCACACAAGAAATCAAAAACTGGACAGTTCAGGAGTCTGCTGTTAAATGTCACAGATAATAATATATTGTTGTTTTTAACAGCAAACTTTGAAGTGTTTTTACAGAGGGGTTGTTTTCCCACTGATATTTTGCAAACCATAAGGCACTGAAGTTGACTGACATCCCTGTGGTTCACAGAATCACAGAATAATTTAGGTTGGAAAAGAACTCTGGGATCATTGAGTCCTACCTTTGACTAATCACCACCTTGTCAACTAAACCAAGGCAAGACTGTGGCAGAGTCAGGAAAAAGACTTGAGACTTTCATGGAGCACCAAATCAGGCTTCCAGTTGAATAGCTCCCTACTAGATGGGCAATTTTTAATCCATTCAACTTGCACTATATATTAATTTTTCAATATTCTTTTGGAATCATTCATTAATTTGGAGTGGGTTAACTTGCAGTAATCAAAATGTCACTCTGGAGAAAAGCAAAAGCCATGCAGAATTTTACCACTCCAGCCTTGCTACTTTTACCAAACCAACTTGCAATCCTGTCAAAAAATCACATTAAATTTGACAAGATTTGCTTTTGCAAACATATACTGAGTGGCATTAGTTATGCTTTCCACCATTAATTCTTTATGATATGATTCCAAGGTAATCTATTTCATTATTTTCCCCAGAGAAGAGGAAACCTGGCAATTATTTAAGTCACACTTACAGCCTTCTGAAAGTTTGTGGTCCAAAACTTAATTGAAGTCTCTACTTTTGTCTATTTGTTAAAATCTTTTTACTATTAACATATTCCTCATTTCCTAAAGGGTAGAGGCCCAGTGACTACCTCGTGCCTTTTTCTTTTCCTTACCCTCTTATCTACACCCAGATAAGATCTCTGGTCCCTTTGGAGTGGTTTTGGATTGTGCCTTTTACCAGGTAGATAGAAGGATTTGTTTGGAAAGTTAGTCGATAGAACTGCTCTTTGCTTTTCATGCTAATTTCAGTACTACAGACTTTCTCCCGATTTGCCCAGGGACACAGCAAATATCTTTAAGAGCCTCATGCCTTATTTTACCTCTTAGTAATGTTGGAAGCACATATTTTAGGAGCATTATGAGAACTAATTAGCAATTCTTTCCAAAACTGTGAGGCAAGTGCATATTCTCTTCATGCAGTCTATTTCCTTGTGATGTACTCAGTTGAGGCAGACGCCAGGATTCCTCTGTGGCACCCAAAGAGGATGTGTTGGAGGCAGTGGATCAATTACTTGCTGCAGTTCCAAAGCCTTAAGGCTCCTTGGACAGCTCCCACAGTGCCAGCTCTCTCTGCAAGCAGGGGCTCAGTGCCCACACACTGATATTCTGCTTCCTGGCCCAGAGCTGTGACAGGAGCAGTGACAGTGACAGCACAGTGCCAGGGCAGCTGACTGCCTTCAAAGGGACACACGTTTCCCTGTGTTCCTGCACACTTGGTGCTAATGGTCGTGTTCAAACACGGGGTTGTGAGCTTTGTACCTGTTTGTCAGCTGTGAAAGAAAAAGGGGTTATTTTAACTGCAGCAAACTTCTTACCCATCACCTGCATTTCCTTTTCTCCCTGGACTATCCAAACCAGCTCTCCTCAAAACTCTGTAAAGCCAGATTTCATTCATGTAAAAAGCATAATACAGACTTCTGAGTAGTTCTCAATTATAATTCAAGGGATGATTTACCTGATTTTTAGGGCAAATGAACAAATTGCACTTTGCTTTCCAATACTGTAATAGTTAGTCTGCTCTTGATTGAATGCAGGATGCGCAGTTACATTAAGAATTAATATCTAGTTTTAATATGTTTTCAGTGTCCTCTACCAAGACTACTTTTTCCTTTGGCAGCCTCGATGCCTATAAAACCCAAACACACACTCTTTTCACAGCAGCAATCTTTCCTCAAAAATACAAAACGCTATTTCTTCTGAGATTGCATGTTAGCTAAAGGAAATATGCTATGCACCAGGGGATTGATCAAAGGGAAATATAAAAATAAATGGGGGAGAGGGGGAAGAGAGTTTCGTGTGGTTTTTTTTTGTTTGTTTGTTTGTTTTTTTGGTTTTTTGGTTTTTTTTGGTTTTTTTTTTTGTTGTTGGTGGTGGTGGTGGTGGTGGTTTTTTGGGTTTTTTTTTAAATATTATTCCTTAGAAAAAAATCAGACTCCAAACATCTAGCTGAAAACCTGATTGGAAACATAAGTTCCAGCTCAGAAGTATTCTGTGATGACTCATGAGAACAATAGTTTAGTGCCTATTACTTCCAGTTCCCTTCTAATGGCCAGTTTTCACATGTGGACCACCAGGATTAGGATCAAAGTTGCCTTCTTTTGGGAGTATTTTTGTTATTGGCAAGGCATTTGCTAGCACCACATCCACAGACTGAATCAAGAGGAGAAGTGGGAAGTAGAATAAATTGCTATATAGAGACAAGCAGATTGAGGGCTTCTGACATGCTAAAGGAATAAAAATCAGCTCTCTGGGAATATTTGATATATCTGTGAGAAATCCCTGTCTTGGGATGGACTCTGTAGAAGAGAGAATTAAATATCATATCCAAAAAAACAAATCAAAATCCCACTATAATGCATTTATTTCTTGAATCTCATTTTGACAGTCATCTTCTTGATTTGCAGGAACCTGACTCATGGTAATTAATTTCTTGATGTTGGAAATGACACAGATGCACCTAAATCTCCTTCCTTCTTACCTAGCTCAGCTATTGAAAGGAGACCCTGGAGGACAACAAAGTCCAATGACCCAAACAAGAGCTCTCACAAGCATCATCTGGAGCACTTCTGAATTGTGACTTTGGACTTTTCAGGTCTGTTGTTTTGGGTAGTGTAAAATAGTCTTTGAAAATGGGTCATCAGGAAAAAAAATAAAAACAAAAGCATTAAAGCATTGCTTTAAAGCAGGGGAAGGAAAACCACAGAACCAAACTTTCATAAAGTCAGTTAAGGTAGCACATTTAAAATCAACCATAATAGAAAGTATTGTTAATGTTTGCCTTTAACTGTAGGGATCTCGCTACATCATCTCAGTTCAGAAAGTGCAAGTAAAGAGACGTGACTGACTTCTCCATCTCACCTGGTGGTCACTAAGTGACCCCACAAACAGACAAAACCTCTAACTTTGCTCTGATTGGTTTTGTAGCTCCCAGGACTGGTTTTCTTTGCCATACAGTCCTCAATGCTAATTCAAACCCAGTATTTCCTCACTCATTTAGCAATGAGAGAGGGAAACATTTGCCCACCTGCTCTGAGCACAGGGAGGTTTCTGCACCACACAGCCATTACCCATCCAGCTTTCCCTGCAGAAAATGCTAAAACACCATATGCTACAGCTTTATGGGAGAGATAATGAGCAAAGACAGCAGCGTCAGAGCTGGTGGTTGAGAGCCCTGGAGCAGCTCACACCGGGGGAGTGGCTGTGCCCAGGAGCCCCTTCCCAGCCTGGGATCTCTGTGCTGGCACCTGCGAGATGCTCAGCCCCAGCAGCAACCCCCACGGGGACTCTGGCACGTGGGCCCCTCTTCTTGAAATGAGGGGACACCTCACAAACCTCTGCCACATCGAGAACTCACTCACATGAGGAACTGAAATGCTGCAAGCACCTTCCTTCTGAGCAGCAGCTTCCAAATGGGAAGCTGGTGACTTGGAGGCAAATAGTCCCTCGGGCATATCCTTCAGTTAATTACACAATTTTTTTCCTATATAAGAGTAGTCTGAACCTACTCAAGATCTGTAAATAAGATAATATTGCTTGGATCCTCCCTTGCCACTTGAAATCACATGAAATTTGGGCTTTTATCACTATGTGGCTGGGTTTTGACAACGGACCCACAATTATTATTTCTGTTTGGGCTATTTTACTCCTTTTGGTATGTGAAGTTTGTTACAACTTTTTATTACTTTTACAGAATGTCTTGCATTATGAATAACTATTCTTATGCATTTCATGCCATTAAGTTAACATGAAAAACATTTACATATGTCTGGCAAGAAAGTTTTGTGAAGAGATTCTAGCTAAGTCTTAGTTAAAAGAACTTCATGTGTAATAAAGTCCTCAAAAATATTAAAAATCATATTTAAAGCATTCTCATAAAATGTGTATTGAGAAAAGACAAGTTAATTCTCGAAGGCTCCATTATTGAAGCAAAAATTAATATTTGTACTGTTTCTAAATTGGAATAAAATTGCAAGGATGCAAACGCTATCCTATATCATAATCTATAAACCAGTCACAAATGTTAAATCAACTGTAAAAATGATTTAAAATCTACATGACTAATTTTATTAAACTGATTTAAAATCACATTTGTGGTACCTTCATTTATTAACTGTATTTCAGACAACACTGTGTTTATAATGAATTTTCATGAATACAGATATATATGGAGAAGAAACTGTCTGTTAAAAGGGACAAGACCTTTCCTCTGTGCATGCTTGTGGTAAACAGAAATATACAAATTAAAGATGCAGAGGCCTTGTTAGGTTCTGCAGTCAATTCTCTGCAATTTTATGGTTGTTCTTTTCAGTTTGCTTATTCATAACACAATGATTTTTGTTCTTTGTTCCAAGCTTAGAAAGCACTTCACATATATTAATTAATATCTGTAAAACTGTAGCCATTTCTAGTACCATTCTGGCTCTTTTTGAGATGGGAGAATTGTGGGCATTTAGCTCTAGCACAGATCCAACTAAATCAACGAAGCTATTTCTGGATTATTTTGGTGAAGCCAATTAGAATCAGCAGCTGAACTGGAGGCAGATAAGAAAGGGTTATATGAAAATTTTAGGGAGCTCACAAGCTGTTGCTGGCTTTCCAGTTATTATTTCCATGGGAGTTAATTCCATTGCATGCACCTCTTTGGGCACCCAGCCTCTGGAACACGCAGGGCTCTGGCATTGTCCATCATAACCCCAGGCACCATCGGTTCAGTGAGCCCCTGACAGGACAGGGAGGCTGATGTTGGACACCCACAAGGTGCCAGGGGTGCTGGGTCTGTCTGTCCTCCCCCGGAGCTGCTGCTGTCTCCACTGGCTGGTGGCACCAGGAGGTGACATTGCTCCCTGAGTAGTGCTGGTGGCAGAGACTCTGCTGCCATCCCACAGCTCCAAAATCAGCACTAGTTCTCTAAGTGTTTATTTCAGAAAGAGGTGCTGAGTCTTCTCTTCTTTACAGACATCACAAATGGTGATTCCCTGGGACTAAGGAAAATCAAAATACCAAACTCTCTGCAGGGCAGGCAGAGAGTGTTGGGCACTGGTGGCCGTTCTGTGCCATCTGAGGGGGCTTGGCTCCAGCCTGGGTAGGGACCCCAGCAGCCCCAGCTGGCCCAGGCAGAGGGCGAGGAGCCCCCCAAGGGGAGCAGTGCAGTTGGGTGTTGGTTGGGGCTCAGGAGTGTGTTCCTCAGCTGCATCCTGAGCATCAGGGCAAACCTTTCCCCTTTGCTCTGCCCTTTCCATCCCCCATGAACGCCTGTGCTGGGAACTCTTCCAGAAGGGCACGCACACGCTCGACACCAAGGTGCAAACCACCTTCAGCAAAACAAATTTTCTAGAGTTTAAGCTGAATAAACCTATTCAAGTGAAATTATTCTGGACCTGTCTGTGCCCTACAGGAGGACAAAAAGCCCAGTGTCACATCTGACTTCTTAAATCTGCAGATTTCAGCAATCGTTTGTTTCAAGCGTTATCTCCTCACCAGCACGTACTGACCTTAGACATAAGGAACAATCAGCAGGATTCGTGCAGATAAATATTCCAATGCACTTTATCTTAGAGAAGCTGCAAACATGTTTGCAAGACAGACACAGTTACTGCTCCTTCAAGACTCCATATGACCTTTAACATCATTTTCCACAAAAGTTAATTTCTGTGATTAATGCAATATACTAAAACTCATAAATCTGATCATTTGAAGGATTCAAATTAGGAATTATTGACAGCTGATAGAACAGAAGTGCAGGGATGAGGCAGATTTTCTCATCTGTCCATCTAAATGTTGGAATATGTATTGATTAAAATATGACATGGTATAGAACCCACCATAAATCTAAAATCTATTAGATTAACAGAGGCATTCAATTAACATAAAATGACAACCTAAGAAAAAAGCCATGAATGGGGACCTATCTCAGTTTATAATATTTTAACCCACCTATCTAGGCAAGTTTTGAAATAAACAGAGATGTGTGCCTGGTTTCACCTTGGCTCAGTAACTGCAGGTATAACTTGAACCTTCAGGTGAATTTAAGCCCTTGTGTTCTGGCTTTATAATTGAAAATACTTATATAGTCAAGCTGTGCATAAAGTAAAAAATTGTATCTATTACAATAATGTCACCATTTTCAAAAATGACCAAAATGGTCTTTGTTGTGGATGGATCTCCGGGACCTAGAAAGTCCCTTGTATTTGAAGTTACTTCAATTATTCCTTCCATCAAAAAGCTGAAATACAAATGCAGCAAGAGCATTAGCAGAGGAATAAACTTTCCAGGTAGAAACCATGAAACCCCCCCCCCCACACACACACACACACATAAAGTAGAAAAATCCTTCTGCGAGCAGTGACCCCAAGTAACTCTCAGCCCTTACATGTGCTACTCAGCAAAGTCCAGCTGCAGAAACATCTGGACTCTACAAGTGCAGATTTTATCCCAGTGGGTCCATAAAAATCTTGTAAGGAAGTACAAAATTTCCTACCCTCTAGACCAAAGTACAGCACCCAGAAGAGATATCTTGAAAGAAATATATACATAAATTTGAGCTTTCTAGTCCATACTTAAAGTAAGGAAGCCAGTGGAGTAGCACAGGAAAACAAGTGCCATATGAATGTTCTGATGTTGTAGACACAGAGGAGGCTCAGGAAGCCTCACACTTGCCTGGCACTGTTGCCAAATGGATCCAATTTGCACAATCTCTGACTGACACAAAAACCAATCTCAGTGATGAGGGGCACATTTTTATAATGTGCAACTGGTCAGGACTGGGAGGCCTTGCACTGGATAGGCATGGAAATATGAGGGGAGCACTGGGATTTGGATCAGAATATCACAGGAGGTTCAGATTTGCTTCCCACATGCGCTGCTCATTTGTGGTATCATTCTATTTCAGGAGGACTTAAAACAGCTTGCACTTCAATCAATCTCTCAGACCTGTTCTAAGTGTAGGAAACCCTGCCCACATTGCCAGAAATTACTTAAATGCCTGGTTTTCATGTTCTGACTTGGAGATCCTGTATGTGCAGGAAGGAAAATTCCTCTTGCTGTGCAGGCTCAGGGGTTCCCTGGAGCTCTGAGAGCCTGGAATGGCTCCCAGTGCTCTGTCCCCAAATGCTCCCCCCAGCACGGCTGCAGTTCAGCTGCCTGAGCCCGTCTGTTCTTTTCTCCTTCTGGCCAGCTCATCCTACCCCCGCCACCTTTTGCCAGCCTTATTCTTCCCAGCGATCAATAATTACCTTTCTCTGCTCCCAGTGATGGCTTCTGGAAGGGGCAGCCTTATGTCGCTGTAGCAATTGAAACCATAATCTGTGCTCTAATGAGTATTTGTCCAGGGTTCACCACAGCAAATGGGAAAGTGTTAACCCAAAATCCCTGCAGAAGTTGACAGGGAAAGGTTGGCTGGCTGGAGCTAGACACAAGTGGTGAATTCTCCCATGAACAAAATTACTATGTATTATTAGTCTGCATTTTATGTTCACATTTTAAAAGATACTAATTTTCTCTCTTTCTCTCCTTTTCTCCAAAGTACCACTATTTAGGACTGTAGATTCATAATTGCTCAGGAAAGCCATTGTCTGTATTCTCTTAATATGTCCATTATATTTAATCTATCCTCGAGCCTCTATTCAAATGCAATGTGTTAATATTTTTATTATAAAATGTTGTCTTTTTTGTGAAGCTAACTTTCATATTACATTTTCTCCTGAAAGAGAAATTCAAGCTCTCAACAAAGAATGTTGCAAACCAGCAGTACGTGAAACCAGCAAGCTCAAAACATATTTTTTAAAAATGAGAATTTGTTACATCTTCAAATTATTTATATTGTTTACTTGTAATAATTATCAATAGTTGATTGAAAAATTGTTGCTATGAACTGAAAACACAGGTTTTTGTTCTAAAAAACAGTAGGACTTCAACAATTCTTTCAAGAGCAATCCCAGTTTTTTCATACTCAGCGACTCAACCTAACTGGTTTTCTCCACCACAATCAGCAGAGTAAAAAAGTTGTTTAATGGACTGAGATTTCAGATGAAGAAACAAGGTTGTTGAAAATTATCTAATCAATGCTACCGAATGAAATCAAGAGGAAAGAGTGAAAAAGCCTTCCTTGGAGCAGGTCAGTGTGAGCAGCGAGCTACAGATGTGCCAGGAGAGCTCCTGATGCAGCAAGATTGCCAACCTCGTCCAGACACAGCTGCTCCAGCCTCTACAGACAAGATCTGTTCAAGTGCCCAGACTTCTGCACATTTTCATAAATCAAACTAAACCCACCCAGTCCGGTTTTTTCTGACATTCTTATGCCTTATAGGAGGTCAAGAACCACGTAAGTTCATAATCGGTAAAAGTGGAATTTAACTGTGGCTTCACCCCCAGAGAACACCCAATATTTAGTCCTGTTGAAGGTACAAAGTTATATTGTGGTGAGTCAACTAAGAAAAATAACTACAGCAAATTGAATAAACAAATAAGTAAAAATGTCTTGTAAACAAATAATTTCCTAAAACTACACAATCCCTTTGGACTGAATGTCTTCTGTGCAAGCACAACGGACAGCAGGCTGAAACAAAATTGAAGGTGAACTGTTCACAAGGATTTTGGCAGCAGAGCTCTGCTAGGGTCATACTGACCCTCCATGCATGGCCAGCTGAAAACTCAGGAGACCTTCTTCCTTCGGAGAGAAACAGAGGAACAGACAACAAGTGTGATCCTAACAGGTTTGCTGCAATGCCTGCTAACACCTTGGGATGATCTCTGCTCTTCTGCCTCCTCCACAGGGACGAGCCCTGCAAGAACAGATCCCCAGCAACCCTGCACCCAAGGACTCTCACACTGTACCGACATCAGAGCTAAAGGAACGTACACCTCCAGTATGAAATCCTGCTTATGCTGGGTGGAAATGGATTGTTACTTCTCACCCGGAAGCATCTGCCAAGAGTTTCAGTAATTAGGAGGAAAAATGAATGGGGAATCACCATGAGATACTGTATTGTCATAGCTCTTGTAGTTTTGGATGTAGCACCCCTTTGGTGTTAGGGGTGGTTAAAATAGTACAAGACTTTCACAGCAAAGGTGACAGGAATCCATTCCTTTAGCCTATGAAGTGAAGAAAGAGCAGTGACAAAGTTACTGTGCAGCACTGACACTCTGTGGCTCTGAGTTTCTGTGAAAAGTAACATGAATCTGGAGCACCATCTTGCACATCACTGATTCACCTGAGTCTTAAACACAGAACCTGGTGGAATACATCAGGAGCAAGAAGCTCTTTTCTTCCCTGCTGCCCACAAGAAAATAGCATTGTCATCCTCACCTACAGCAGCACTTGGTGTGGACAGTGCCCACCCAGGCTGCAGCAGCTCACATGGGAGCAAATACACCAATAACACCTACTGGGGAAGGAAAATCTGGTGTAGTAAGAACGTGGCTTCGGCTCATTTCTTTAACAAGGAAAAGAGAGTTGAGCAAGAACCACAGGCAAAACTCTTCAGACCAGCAGTGCTGCAGAAGGCCCAGCTGTGTGGTGAGGTGCTCTTTGGGCACCCTAAACAGAGGGGCTCCTGCTACCCCTGGGTGGTGGCTACAGAACTGGCCCCAGCTCCAAGGGCTGAGTCCCAACAGGTCTGGGAAAGGGAATCAAAGAAAATCTGTGGGTTTGCAAATCTAAGAAGGATAGATTTTGTTCCTGGCACCATATGATTCCTCTAGAAACATATAGCAGAGTACTTGCAAGGTGAGAGGGCAAGCAAGGTGACTAGGGAGGGGAAAACAAATGAGTGAGCTGTAGCAGTAGAGACTGCAGAACACCAGAAAGAACACTCAAGGGGAATGCCAAGGAAAAGAGCTGCTTGTCTGAGGCAGCTCTGGGTTTACAAAGACCACCTGAAGCTGAGCTGGCAGGTGCACAGGGATGAGCTCAGCTCTTGACAGAAAGATGAGACATCATACTTTGTGTATAATTCCAACTGCACTAACTTACATCAGTATTGAATTTAATTTGAATAATGTTAACAGTCTCTCAAACCCTTCAGAAGAGAAGTAGTTTAATGTCTGCAACATACACTAATGCTGGAAGAAAAATGACATGCTATTGTGTGTTCAGACATCCATAGTATTTGCTATTTGTTTGGAGTTTTATGGATTTGGGAAGACAGATGGAAATTTTTTTGTTAGAGCAATGCAAATGATAGCAACATTACTGGATGCCTTGTAGGAAGTCTCAGTGTGATAGCAAAACCTCTAGATGGGAAATGTAAATTGAAATTAAGCTTTTCCAGTGAAGAAACACGAACTAGAAAGAGTATGTCTTAGGGAAAAAAAATCAGCAACTTTCCCAGTTGACTGAGGGCACACGTTACCACAATACTATCTTAATGCAATGGTCATTTTCTTGACCCCACAGAGGGAACCCTGAGCACTGCATGTCCCATCACACCTGCCCAGGAACTGCCACACTGTCAGTGAGGGAAAGAGGTGTCTTATTGCTTATTTAAGTGCAAAATATCAATTTTGTCATTGGCAAGACAAAATTATTCTTCACCCAGCTCCTCATAAATCACTTGGGACAAAAATGCCTAAATCCTTTTGATTCTGGGGTGCAGCTGCCAGGGGGACATGGCTGCTTGGACTGGTGCAATGGGAAGATGTTTCCTGTGTTCCTGAGTGATGCCCAGGCACCTCTGAGCCCCCTGTGTGACACCCCTGTGTTCACACCTGTGTGACACACCTGTGTTCATACCGGTGTTCATATCTGTGTTCACACCTGTGTGACACACCTGTGTTCATACCGGTGTTCATATCTGTGTTCATACCTGTGTGACACACCTGTGTGATACACCTGTATTCACACCTGGGTGACACCCCTGTGTTCATATCTGTGTTCACACCTGTGTGACACCCCTGTGTTCACACCTGTGTTCACACCTGTGTTCACCCCTGTGTGACACCCCTGTGTGACACCCCTGTGTTCACACCTGTGTTCACCCCTGTGTGACACCCCTGTGTGACACCCCTGTGTGACACCCCTGTGTTCACACCTGTGTTCACCCCTGTGTGACACCCCTGTGTGACACCCCTGTGTGACACTCCTGTGTTCACCCCTGTGTTCACCCCTGTGTGACACCCCTGTGTGACACTCCTGTGTTCACCCCTGTGTTCACCCCTGTGTGACACCCCTGTGTGACACCCCTGTGTTCACCCCTGTGTTCACCCCTGTGTGACACCCCTGTGTTCACCCCTGTGTTCACCCCTGTGTGACACCCCTGTGTGACACCCCTGTGTTCACCCCTGTGTTCACCCCTGTGTGACACCCCTGTGTTCACACCTGTGTTCACCCCTGTGTGACACCCCTGTGTTCACACCTGTGTTCACACCTGTGTTCACCCCTGTGTGACACCCCTGTGTTCACCCCTGTGTGACACCCCTGTGTGACACTCCTGTGTTCACACCTGTGTTCACCCCTGTGTGACACCCCTGTGTTCACACCTGTGTTCACACCTGTGTTCACCCCTGTGTGACACCCCTGTGTTCACCCCTGTGTGACACCCCTGTGTTCACACCTGTGTTCACACCTGTGTTCACCCCTGTGTGACACCCCTGTGTGACACCCCTGTGTTCACACCTGTGTTCACCCCTGTGTGACACCCCTGTGTTCACACCTGTGTGACACCCCTGTGTTCACACCTGTGTTCACCCCTGTGTGACACCCCTGTGTTCACACCTGTGTGACACCCCTGTGTTCACCCCTGTGTGACACACCTGTGTTCACCCCTGTGTTCACCCCTGTGTGACACCCCTGTGTGACACCCCTGTGTTCACACCTGTGTTCACACCTGTGTTCACCCCTGTGTGACACCCCTGTGTTCACACCTGTGTTCACACCTGTGTTCACCCCTGTGTGACACCCCTGTGTTCACCCACCCGGGCACGGCGCTGCAGCGAGAGATGAGCGGCGCCTGGTTAGAGCAGACCTCAGCTTAAAAAATAAATAAATAAATGAATGAATAAATAAATAAATAAATAAATAATAAAGAGGAGCTCGTTTCCCTTGTTCATGGGTTGTGAGCTCCCTCTTGCGGCTCTCCCAACATTTCCAGCTGTTCCCCGGTTCCCTGCAGCCCGCAGGGGCACCCCCGAGCTGGCACGACTGATTCCCCACACACCGCCAGAACAGCCGCCTTTCATCCCAGTAACCTGCTGCTTTACGTCTCAAGTTCTATTAAATCATTAAATATAATAAATGTACGTTCTCTGTATGCACTCTGAGCTCTCAGCAGCTCAAACAAAAGGGTGCAGCTGAAGCATTGCCCTGTGCAGGAAAGCCCTTGCCCTGCCCTGCTGCACAGCACGCAGGACCAGGGGAGCACGGAAAGTCCTCTGCCAGCTCTCCTGGCTGCTGAGGGGTCCCTGGTACCCCCCTCACTTCCTGGATGCCCACAGGGGACCACTCATCTGCTCTCCTTCAATATTCAGGTCAATGGTAGCATCACTGAGCACAACTCCCCCCCCTCATTTCTGGGTTGCCCCCAGGCTGAGCCAGTGGCCTCGCAGGGATCTCATCCCTCCCTGACCCATCCCAGCTCTGAAATCAGAGTCCTACAGCTGATCGGGAACATTTGCATTACACCACTACCAGACCCCATGTTTTCCCCAGTTATTCAGTTTTCTTTCTGAAGTATCCAATTAAGATATTTCCTTATAGCAACTTTTCAGGGAGAGGAAGGAGAACTTTTGGAGATGGTTTCTCACCAGCTTATAACCAGGCTGAGTCTTGCTGTGCCTGTTTGCTGCTACCACAGACACAAAGTGCCCACTCAATCCAGGTGCTGCAGGGATCCTGGTGCCTCAGCACCTGCCCCAGTCCTGACCCTGGGACTTCCCTGAGCAGCAGCTCAGCCCACTGACAGCATCTGACAGCAGCATATGCTTTTAAATTTACCATAAAAGCTACAGAAGGGTTTTTGGGACAAAGAAAGATCTAAAAAAGCATTTCTGAAAGACAGGTGGCCCTATAATATTTTAGTTTTACGCAGGTGCATAGTTTACCTCCAAAAGAAGTCAAAAGGAAGGCTTTGCAGCAAAATAAAAAAGCCTTCACCAGGAACACAGGGACAGGATTTATCTGTGGTTCAATTCAAACTAACTCCTGTCACACCACTTTCATTTTAAGTAAAATCAGTAAAGTTTCACCAAGAAAGCGGGGGAAACAGAACTATGAGATCTGTAAAACACCTTACAACACCTACATCAACATGAGGCATTTGAAAGTGATCAGATGTCAAGGCATTAAATACATATAAACAGCTCTGTACTGAATGTTTGGCAGGGTGGAACCTCAATATCATGGAAAGAGTTCTCTCTTGATTGTACCCTTTTAGGAACTACTTCATATGAAGATGGGAGAGGTGTGAAATGAGGAAGAGTGGAAATGTTGCAAGACATGCTGCAGAAATTAGCTCTTGTTTGACAAGCGATCATGTTTTTTTTACAAAAACTAAATAAATTTTCACACTGCAATCTACAGCTGAGTTTCTTCAAATGCTTGTTGGATGTCACTCCAAAAGCATATAAGCCAGACAAGCAAGCCGTACAAAACATGTACATGTACATATGTAATTCTTCATTCAGACACAGAACTATAGCTAAATAAGGAAAGATGGATGAGTGGCTGCAAAGAATGTGTGTCTTTCAAAGGGGAAGCTACCAGGCTATGCAGCTCAGTACATCTGAAGTCATGGGAGCCATACAAAAGTCTGAGAGTAAGTGCAGTTTCTGTTAAAACCTCTGATATTCTACAACTAGAATATGATGTGTCCTTTTTTCCACATCCATCCTGACCACAAAGTGCACGTGACATGACTTTGCGTGCATCATATGAGTTAAGGGCACATTTGCATTCTGAGACCTCTGCCTTGTAATGAAAAGAAGGAATCAAAACATTCAAGTTACACAAGAAAGAAAACTTATAAAACTGCCATCTCATGAATGTAATTTATTTGTTTGGAAAGACAAAGGATGAAACATTCCCACAGACTCACAAAGTCTCTGCAACCACAGGGCAGGGAAGCACATGAATATGCCAGGCAAGAAGTTTTCAATCCCTGGTGCCTCAGCTAACAAAGAGAAAGGAAACTTCTCAACCAATCTTGTTCTTCCCACTCTGAATTTCAGGGACCTATGAGAAAACCGAAGATATATTCACAAGGTTCCCTCTAATAGACAGGAGACCTCAGATAGCCTGCACTCAGTTTTATCCACCAGTATGAAATATGATCACATTTTCCCATTTAATTTCATTACAGGAAAAGGACATTCAGTATTTATATATTTTTGGGCTAACTCTTCCTCTGTTAAAGCTGAAGATACTCTCACTCAATGTTTTATTAGCAAACCCTTAAGAGGAGGAGATGTGAACGTTCTAAGTAATGCCACAGGCCTAAATATCCAGTAAAAGGGTGGCCCTTAAGCAGTTAATTTTACTGCCAAATACTACAGGCCCTCATTTAGGAGCAGAATGCCAACTGTGGGTGACTCATCTCTCAGGGAACTGAAAAAATGAAGGATGAATTAATAGATAATAACTGCCACTGATGCCTATATGATCACCACAGCCAAATGATTTTATGTCGTTCTTCTCTTGCCTACGACAGCCCTGCTCTGAAAAAGGGTGCTGCTCCACAAAGGGTCACATGTGCTTCTTCAAATGTGGATTTAACAAGTCAGAGCTGAAGCAAAGCTGCCCAGATAGCTGGATGTATGTGTACACAAGTCTGAACATACAGAGTGTCACTAAAGAGGACATCTCAAAAGCTGGTAATTGATATGGAAATTAGTTTAAGTTTTGGGGAAACACCTCACAAAAGAAGATCCTAATTTTTCAACCAGTTCAATGGGATTGCTTTCCACACTAGTAGAGAAATTGGTGGGACATGAGTACCAACAAGGAACAGCTCTGAGGTGTGTTGTACCTGTAGCACTTGGGAGTCTCCATCCGTAGACCACAGAATCAGTTTGGGTGAATTTAGAAAAGACTTCCAAGATCATCGAGTCCATCCTATGACTGAACACCACCGTGTCAACCAGACCATGGCAATGAGTGCCACATCCAATCTTTAAACACCTGCAGGTGTTCCACCAGCTCCCTGGGCAGCCCATTTCAAGGCATACCCTTTCTGTGAAGAAATGTCTCCTAATGCTTAACCTAGACCTCCCCTGGACTATGCCCTATTGTCCTATCACTAGTTGAGAAAAGAGGCCAACCCCATCTGGCTACAACTTCCTTTCAGGTTGTTTTAGAGAGTGGTAAGATCCCTCTTGAGCCTCCTCCTCTCCAGGCCAAATACCCCCAGATCCCTTGGCTGCTCCTCATAGGATTTGTGCTCCAGGCATTGTCTGACATGCACATGCATGCACGAAGAGACTGTTTGACCATCCTGGCTACCAAAAGCACACCTTGGGCAAGGACATGCTCTGTGTCCCCATGCCTCCAATCATGCCAGAGCTCATCTACAGACAAGTGCTCAATGCTCTTTGGTAAAGCCGGAATGGCGTGGGGTTGGGCAGGGGGGCACTGTGCTGACAGCAGAGAGGGAAACCTGCGAGGACAGAGTGAAGGCATCACCAAGTTGCTCCCACTCATAACTGGACACTCAAACTGGCACATAAATATATGCTTGTGTCTCTCAAGATAATGTGATTGCTGGAGAGCCTATCTGAATACATCATACAGACATCCTAAGAGCATGAGAAAATTACTACTACATACAAACAATCCAGAAATACTTCTATCTTTAAAAAAACTAATCTCTTCTGCCTCATCTTCTTTCAAAAACTCTGGTTGCCAGAAACAGGCAAAATTAAGTTTAATGAAAAGTGACCTCACTAACAGGTGGACCCACCACGGTCATAGCTATGAGTGGATCACCTCTTGCCCAGGGTAGCAATAATTCCTTCCAGAAAACTATTTTTTGCAGGGAGATTTTTTAAAGAATAGACTGTTTCAACGAAGAAGGGAATCAAATGCTGCGTCCATTAGGGATGAGTTGTAGAGTGAGCAAAGGCAGCACAGAGGGATTCTTCTTTCAGTCAACTGGCAGGGATGCATAGCCAAGATGTGGGTTACGCTCTTCTCAGCAGAGCAGCAAGTTCAGACCAGGCCTCCTACATCCCGGATAAGTTTTCCAACTGCTCAACCAGCAGATAAAAGGGCTGTCATCTCCTTTTCTGCTCTTCTGACAGTCTGGCCCTGCACAGCTTTTGTGCTTTGCTTTTTTCCTTATTTCCCTACCCAACCCTCCCCCACCAAAACTGCCTCATTTCACACAAAGCACAGCACTTTCTATGCTTCATACTATAAAGCAAACTAGAAAAATAAGTACTTTTTGCTTGAGATTGATTTTTTCTTTCCTTTTTTTTCCCTGCAAGACGGCCAAACCAAAAAGTCAATTGTTAGCACAGTCATAATAGGGACAGCAGTCTGCACTCAGCATTGTCGGTTAGAAAGCTGAGTGGGCCAATACCACATCCCCAAATCCAATTCCCACTTCCAAATCTGGTGAAAGAAGAGACCCATAATGATAGGGAACCCTGGATCCACAGACCTGAAAAAATCCTTCTGCCTCTAAATTTGATCTCAGCTTCACGGCTCAGGTCCCAGTCGAGTGCATGCTCACATTTGCTGCGTGAACTTTTGCTCCCTCCCCAACTTGATTAAGAGCAAAGAAAGTAACAGATGGATCCATGCTGTTCCTTTGTAGCCGGGAGATTAATGTTTGCATTGCATCAGGCTGCTCGCAGCACACCAGGGAACGCCGCCGTTGTCCCTGCCCCTGGCACCTGCACCCGCTGCCTCCAATCCGTGCCCCAGGCAGACGGGCTATGTAAGGGAATGCAGGCACTGTTTTCTTTGGGCTTTAAATATCCCAATGTTCGGAAGCGTGACACGGTGTGAGAAACGGCCGTGCCTCGAATAGCGAACGTCGCTGCGCTTTGCCACTCAGCCATGGCAGCTCACGCTCTGCCGTGCCTCACTCTGCTGAAAGGCTGTCACCCAGCCTGGCCTAAAGAAGGGCACGAGTGAGTAAACAAACACGGGGGCTTTCTCCAGCCTGCTGAACCCATGGGTAATATCAACACGAAGTCAGGATGTGCTCCAAATCTGCACCAGTAGAGCTAGGGGTTAGCTTCTGCCACTTGTCAAGAAGAAAATAAAGAGATTCAGCCCAGCTCTGTGTTTGGCACAGGTACCCTCAGCCACGGGAGGCTCATCCCCACAGCCACCCTCCCCAGGCAGCAGACAGGAGCTGTGTCTTCAGATTCCATGGTCGGGGGCCAACAAAGCCATGGCACAATATCAGTGGTGATGAAAAGAGGTGTTTTTGTCTGTGCTATCAGGATTAGATGCTGTGGGTGCCAAGCTACAGGAGCATGCAAAGCCTCAGGCTCTGGCCCTCTGGGATCCAGGCTTTGAATAACTAACAACTTAAAAACTCAGAAAAAAAATAAAGACAAATGAAGCCCATATTTACTCAGAAGGTGATGTTATTCCCTGTCACTTTCACTGATTTACCCAACAGTTAGAGCTTCCCATCCTCAGTGCAAAAGCCACTATTTCCCCTGGGGTATTAAGGTACGGTTTTCATGCCATGTCCTGGATCTCCAGCTGATTAAAGAAAACTGTATTCAGAGAAGCCTTATCCTGGCTGAGCCGGGCCAGTCATGATGGGCTGGGAGACTGGACACTGGAGTGGACACCAGGGTGACACCAGGGAGGGCACTGGGCAGGCTCAGGGGGTGCAAGGCAGGTAGAAGAGTTCACCACAAACACTTATTTCTTCTCTTCTCTGTGTCAGAGGACAGACTTTACATGATTTACTGAGAAATCTGTGAATTTTAATATTCTCTCCCATCTATCAGGACATCTATCGTACTGTATCTTTTGCAGCTGTTTAAAAACAGTGCTTTCAAATCAGTTTCACCATAGACTCAAAAAAAGCCTAAAACAAAATTGAAAACCAAAAACCAGCCATATGCCTACTTGACCTAGGATACATAAACCTGTTGTTCAGTCCAGAGGAGGGATTACAGCATTACTTTTTAGTAAGTTGCTTTTCATATGGAAATTTCTTTTCACAGTAAAGCTCTGTATTTAATGCCATCAACATAAAAAACATCCCTATTTTTAGTTCCCCAATCGTGGACATATAGATTTTTATAGTGTCTGCAAGCATACATTAACGTTAATTTCCCCATTCTCCTTTGTACTTTGTTAATGTCACAATCTGCTGTAAAACCTTGCCAAGTTTCTTAACTGTCATGTTAATTTCGAGACCCAGTCTGCACTCTCTGACATTTCAGGACAGAACATGGCAGTAAAAATAGATTAAAACAGCTTATAAGTATTATAAAATCTAGAACTTTACAGATGGTGGAATTATATCTCCTGAATGGAAATTTTAGCAACACAGAACACAATAATATTAGAATAGCCTATTGATTTCTAAGATAAATATTTTCAGAAGTAATGTAATGGTGTCTGAATAGTGGGCAAAGCCCACAAAAATGTAGGAAAGTTGAATGGGTTTTTTCTTCCTTTTTTAAAGCATCACTGTGAATGTGCATATCGTGTTGGTGCTAGTATTAAGTTTCAAAGCTTTTCTGTGCCATATAAATAAAGGACATAATAAGATCTTGATTTTATTCATGGTTAGTTCAAAGTTCACACAAATTATTTCACACAGGGGATTTGTCTGAGGGTTTTGGCATTATAGAAATGCATTAATGTACTTTAGATATTAAATGACAATGCCACATGGTTAGAAATTTGCACGAATGAACAGGAAATTAGACACTGTTTCTTTTTTTTAACTGATTGCTGAAGAATGCGCTGTTTGAACATGGACTATCCATTTCAAAGGGAAGCTTTTGCTGATTTCAGGAAGTTTAAAATCAGCTAATCAGAAAGTAATACAAAGTTAGAGTTCAATATTTTTTTTAAAGGAAGCTGTTTCTTTAAAAAAAATCCTTTTCCCTTTTCTTTAAGGAGTACTTATTATTTCCATCATCCTTGTTGAGTTGTTGATGAATAGCTCACATCGTTTGCCAAGCTCCACCCTCTCTCTTTTTTCTAAACCCTTTACTCATTATTTGCTCAGTCTTTTTCCCACAGCCTAGACAGCCTGTCAAGGCAGCTTAAATAAAACACTGTATTAACATTAGGAAATGGCATTCAGTTCCCAATTGATCTCCTAATACTTTATGTTGAAATGATAATTGGTACAGTCTTCATTGAAAAAAAAGAGAGAAAAACTACTTTTCAGTCACCACAAGGTATTATCTTAGCTAATGTATTCACAACCAAACAGATACATTTTTAAAATCTCCCCATCTGCTGGAGACTGCAGTTCACAATTCTTTTCAGCTGACATAATCCAGATTGATTCGTTCAGCAGATAAAATTCAGGCCACTTCTGCCCTTTATAGGAGCAACATAATACCAGTCTTTATTCAGTAACAATGTAACATAATGGGATCGGAATGTGCAAAATGACTGTTCTTAAATTACTGTGACACACAAGGGTCCAACACAAGCTGTGGTTTAATGTAAAAAATCATTAGGCGCAGATTACTAAAGTGGTCCTGCATTAACAAGGTCAAACTGAGACGGTTTATGATATTTTTCACAAAGAAAAAAAAATGTTTGCTAATATCTAGATTATGAATTCATTTTTAAGAGGGGGAAAATCTGCAGGTTTTTGAGGGTTGTTTTTTGGTTTGTTTTGTTTTTTCCCCATGAAGAAAGCGCTGTTTATTCAATAATGAGTGCAACAGTTAAGGATTCTATAAAGACCTTTTCCGCAGAGCCAAGTTAATCTATTACACACTGAAGCGCACACACAAAAAATCTAAATATCAAAAGGTTGTCAAGAGAGTTACCAGAAACGAATATTTTTGTGCACTGCTATATCAAACAAATTTTGAAGACAGTAGGATTATTATTAACCCATTATAACACTTTTCTTTTGATGTAGCCAGACACCACTAGAAGGAATTTAGCAAGGTTCCACACTGCTGCAGGGGTTTTGCATCTTTATAAATCATCTATACTTAACAATACAACTCTCATAAGCTCACCCATCAAACTATCTGCACCCAAACAGCCAAAGTGAAGAGACACAGTAAATTCCATCCTTAACAGACAGGTCCTTGCACCTTGAGATTCTGATGACCATCTAAGATCACTTAATATGTGAATTTTCTTTGCATAGCTATTTTTTCCTACTCAATACAATCAGAATTTCAGTAAGTAAGAAATGCACAATATATCACATGTTGAGATAAAGGATTAAATAAACTACTATTTCCCAACCAATCAATAACTCTGCTGGTGTTTTCCTCTTGCCTTTGATTTGGAGGCTAATGGTGAATGAAGCCCAGCATTGCAGAGAGGAGCTCAGCTTGCTTGTGCAAGGCAGCCAGTTTTGGCCCTTAATGGAAGTTAACCCAAAAGCATCATAGCTCAGCTCCTGGGAGTTGGGTTTCCTGGGAGAAAATGTAGTATTTAAAAGAAAAGAATAAACCATTTCTACCCTGGTTTGTATCTGGGGTGCCAGATCAGGTGCCCCTCATGGGAACAGAAGGGTTAAATTCCCCACATTCCACTATCCCATTTTTACCTAGCAAACAGTGAAAGTAGAGTTTTGCTGCCCCTTACTACTGTGTTAAACTGCCAGAGCTGGACAACTCTGGGAATCAGAGGCTTCGATTTAAGCTCCAACTCATTTGTGCTGAGTGCACAAGCAACAGCTGCATTGTAAACACGTGTCCATGGAAAGGGAGAGTCCCATTTGCATGACACATCCCCATGTGCCCATTGCAGACACCTACAGAAACAGCCTCCAGAAGCTCAGCTAGAGGATGGCACCTGGCAGACTCTAAGGATAGATGGGAAGGAATGGATTGGTCTTGAAATTCCATGTGAGCACATTTGAATTCTCCATAAAGGTAGGCAGTGGTCACACCTTGACCCTGCTAAGGACAGCCTTCCACTGGCACAGCACCAGTGTCCACAGTAGTACAGTAAAATCAAAAACTGCTCTCATGAAACACTTTCATCTGAGTTCCCACAGTTTGCGTTATTTTCCAAAAAAAACACTGAAATGTTTCCCAGTCAACTCCATCCAAAGCAGTATGAAATGTGAATTTGTTAAAGCCTATTGCCAGACTATAAAATAATCCTATGTCTTCTGAATAAGAAATGTATTCAAATGACACATGTTCTGCTAAGGTGAAACTCATAAACACAAAAGATTGTAGTTTTAAAAAGTAATGAAAACTAACTGCATCCCTTCAACAGTCTTGGAAACTCATTACAGTCAAATATTTACATATTCTAGTGAACTTAGAATGTCAATTTTGACTACACAAATCCAATAACTGAAACATATGGCCTTGAATCCTGCAATCAATATAAACCTTTTAGAGCCCAAGCTTCAAAAAGTTATATCAAATATATATTCGATGAGAAGAAGGTTAATTGACTAATTGATTACTCAGTTACAATTAAGTGCTCTTCAGATATCTTTGGGAAATACCGAGATATAATAGTGATAGATATTTATTTGTTTATCAGCTCCCTGATTTATAGCTATCATTTATTTTTTATTTCCTAAGTCAATTTTTACATTTATGTATTTTAACAATGTAGTCCCTGGTGAGAATCAATATACATGTTTTTTTCACCACAGGACTATCAAAAGTTAGCCTAGAAATCCATATCTACCAATTCAGCCAATTTCAGTGCAGATTTCAGTCTGATAAATACCTTGCTAAAATGTTCAGACTGTCTCCAGATGGCAGTTATGGAGAGGGAACGTGAAATATTTGTAGCAATAAATGTTAACCAATACTAACCAGGCTGATAAACTCTGAACTTAACAACAGTAAAGAGAAAACATGGCCCTTGGAAAAAAAAAAGAAAAAAAGGAGAAAGGCAAAGTGTGTTGTTTGCATGTTTTAACAAAGTACTATTTCTTATCAAAGTACAAACACACTCATAAAAGTCCCACCCCTACAGCAACAGCCAAGAGGATCTTTGGCATCTCTGGGGCATTTTAAAATTGACTAAACAATAAATCAGATAAAATCGGGCCTTCAGAGCTGTCTGCACAGAAGAATACTGTTAACTCTTTAGTAGTATTAATATTATTTAAAATTTATTCAGCAATACCACCCATGTTCTCAGTAAGGATGAGAACACTGTTGTGTCACACACTGCAAACACACATTACTTCAGATACATAAAAACACATACAAGAGGCCCATCATCGGGTGACTGATCAGCCAAATAAAGCTGGGTAAGATACATCAAAATATGTAAAAGTCCTTTGGAGATGGTCAGTTAAATTACAAAAACCTCACTGCTAGATGTGAAGGCTTTCAACTCTTCCTTGCATTCACCTCTGAACATTAGGTTAGCTATCACAGAACACTGCTTAAATGGCCAGACACAAAGCCTCCTATCTTTGAGGGTAGAGCTCTGGATTAACTACAAAACTTGATGACAATTCTATGCATGGTGTATAATAAAGGAAGGCACTACATTTCTGAGGCACTATTTCATATATTTTTGATTGGTGCTTGAGATTACAGCATGCAATGATAAGGATGAGGAAAATAATTTCACATCCTCGCTGAACAATGAAATCTTTTGGTGACTGTCCTGTAATTACAAAGGTCCAGAAAGGGATGTGTTTCAGGGGACATAACTTGAGTGAGTCATGAGGAAGAATGAAAAAGTCACACTTCTCTTTTCTTAGTGTAAGTACCCGCTACACCTAACCCTCAATATACTCAAAAAGTTGTAGGAGTTACCTTTCCCAATACAGTGTGGTTACAATTAGATCAGTGCAAGCTTCGAGTACCTCCACTGGATTCTCCTTTCCCTCTCCCCTGCCTAACAGCGGCAATGCCTGACATGGGACAGGATGTGCCTGGGCTCCAGAGCACTAAAATCTCAAACTCTGCTTCTTGACTTTAAATTCACACTTCTGGGCTGAAATTCATCACACACATAGAATGACTGGGTTGGAAGAGACCTCCAAGATCATCAAGTCCAACCCATGCCCTAACACTCAACTAGACCATGGCACTGAGTGCCACATCCAGTCTTTTTTTAAACACATCCAGGGATGGTGACTCCACCACCTCCCCAAGCAAACCATTCCAATACTTTATCACTCTTTCTGTAAAAAAAAAAAAAAAAAAACAAACTGTTCTTACTATCCAACCTATATTTCCCTTGGTGCAGCCTAAGATGTGTCCTCTGGTTCTGTCTGTGCTGCTTGGAGAAAGAGACCAACCCCACCTGACTGCAAACACCTTTCAGGGAGCTGTAGAGTTGAGAAGGTCACCTCTGAGTCTCCTCAGGGACAACCAACCAGCTAGACACCCCCAGCTCAGCCATTCCTCACAGGGTTTGTGTTCCGTGCCCCTCACCAGCCTCCTTGCCCCCTCTGGACGTGCTCCAGCCCCTCCAAGTCCTCCCTGAACTGAGGGCCCAGAACTGGACACAGCACTCGAGGTGTGCCCTCAGCAGTGCTGAGCACAGGGGAACAGTGACCTCCCTGCTCCTGCTGGCCACACCATTCCTGATCCAGGCCAGGATGCCATTGGCCTTCTTGGCCACCAGGACACACTGCAGGCTCATGTCCAGCTGGCTGTTCACCAGCGTCCCCAGGTCCCTTTCTGCCTGGGCACTGTCCAGCCACACCATCCCCAGCCTGGAGCACTGCAGGGGTTATTGTGGACAAAGTGCAGGACTCGGCACTCGGACTCATTAAACCTCATCCCACTGGACTCTGCCCATCCATCCAACCATTCCAGCTCTCTCTGCAGAGCCCTCCTCCCTCCCAGCAGATGGACACACGCTCCCAGCTTAGTGTCATCTGCAAATTTACTAATGAAAGTCTCAAAACCCTCATCCATGTGGTCAGTAAAAATATTGACCAGAACTGGCCCCAGCACAGACCCCTGGGGGACACCACTGGTGGCTGGCTGCCAGCTGGATGCGGCACTGTTCACCACCACTCTCTGGGCCTGACCATCCAGATCCACTAAATGCTTTGTTCTTCCAGTCTTCCACCGTACTGCAGTCCAAGCGAGGCAGAGTTAGATCCTCCAAGGCCTGTGAAGTTAGTGTGAATTTTCATTGGTATGGCTGAGAGCAGAACGTGGCCTTACAAGGATATTATTTTTGATCATGAGCTTTCAAAACACAACATGGACACCAGGCGTAAAACAAACCCTCTTTACACACTGCACTTCATAGCACGTCAGGGGTGATGTGTGCTTTATGCTGGGCCTCCTAACGAGATGACAGGCGGTGCTGTCCGGTGACAAAGCCACATGACAGCGAGGTGTCACAGGCAGGGAGTGCAGATGTATCACTGCTCTGCCACTCACAGGGAATGACATCCCTTAATCCCAAGAGACAACGTCGAGGGCGAGCCAGCCCTGGTGTGCTGGGCGTACGCGCAGTGGTATTGACAACAATTCTGTGTCCGTCCGTCGTGGGGGAGCACTGAGGTCTAAAGACAGCAGATTTCAGATTTCATATGTGAGATGATGCCAACAGAAGAAGGATTGCTGTGAATAACAGATTTTAAAAAAAGGAAGCCAACATTCTCTATTTATGTTCAAGGCTTCAAATTTACCAAGAAAATTCTGTGGTTTTTTTAAAAGTGTTCCATATTCACATCCTACACTATGGAGAGAATTATTCAGAAAGACACATCATTAAAATTCTTTACAAAGGAATTTATCATATAAAATAAGAACATTTTATATTAATTAGTCCTGATTTGAAAGGCCATAAATTAGCTTTCTTTTGAGTATGACCAAAGATAACATTATAAGCTAAGTCCTGGGGGACATCACAACACTAACATTATCTACCTCATTTCAGAAGCAGGTCACATACTTTTGTGTCTAATTTTACTTAAATACCATCCAATATTTTCCAGACTTTATGGAAGTTTATAGAACATTTCACAGAATCAGCACCAATTAAAAAAAGAAAAACATCACAAAAAAAGCTGAGAGACAAACTCACTGCATTTCACAGGTCGTGGCACGCTCATCGCTGCACCGATGTTATTCATAGTCACTGGTCTCACGTAAGTAGGTCATTGGACCTACTTGCCCTTTTCAGTGATCCTGAAATATGGTGGCATACTTGAAAAGCCATATAGAAATCTGGGGCTCTCCTGATAAATCATCCCAGGATCAGCTGCTGGCTCATGCATTCAGATTCAGGGAAGTGACAGCTGAGTCCTATTAGTAGGGGTGGGGAACAGGGAGCAGGGGTCGAGGGGGCAATTAGCTCCTGCTGTCCCTTGAAAGGGATTCTCCCTTTTCTGGCAGAATAAGGAAAGGTTGAGGTGGAGACAAACCCTTAAGGAAACGCCTGGAAACAGCAGCACCCTTTTGTGAGAGGAGTGTTTGGGTTGGAGAGAAAGACAAAGCAGGAGAATTGGGGAGGTTGGGAGCTCACCCAAGAAACCATTTAAGACTGATTTTTTGCAAAGGTGGAGAAATCTCTCCTTCCTCCTATCCAAGTCAAAGAGGAGAGATGACAGAAAAAAGAAAAAAAAAAGAGAGAAAGAAAGTGAATAAGAAGACTTCTTAAGTTACACTGCTCCCTTCCAGGAGTCACAGACCCTCCACCTACTCTGTCAACCAAGACATCAGCAGGTGGGAGGGCTGCCTTGGGACCACGTGCTCTTAACTTCAGTGCTCTTTCTCCAAATCTCCATGGCAGAGAAATAGGTACCTAGGTATAACTGGTACCAGCTACCTGGGCATCACTCATATAAGGGACAGGAGCATGGTTAATGTGAGCAAAAATCTCAGCCTATGTGATCTCATCATACCCTGCTCTGAACTATAGAGAACCCTCTCACCTCTGATGTAATCTCTTGCCCAATACCTAATAAAACAGAAAAGACTGGTTTCATTTTGTATGGGGTGGGAAATAATGAAGGACTTTTTCTCCAGAAAAAAACCCTCAGTATCTCAAGATAGCAACAAAAAAGTTGACCATTAGGCACCCAAGTTTAAAAAAAATTATATATATATATATATATATATATATATATATATAAAATACTTAAGCTACCAAAACCTTTTCAGCTGCATGAATTGTGTATGTTAAGAGGCCTGGAAACTGCTTCATGTGCTTCACCTCCTGCCGAGCAGTTTTTATGCTGACAGGACTGAAGATAGGTTTTCTAGCTTGTAATATCACAAGGAAAATGCTATAATAAACTAAGACATCTCTGATCATATGCTAAAGGTGCATATGTAGTGTGCTCATGATAAATCCATTTATCATTAGAGACAAGCTTAAAATACAATTTACCTGTTCCAGGTTCCAAAAAATTACGTTTGTTGAACTAATTCGTATATGCCATGAATTTTCAATGTTTAGCAGTTCCAAAGTAAGTGCAAATTTCCATCCCTGGTTAACCAAACCACATGCTTCTCTGTAGGAAACAGTTTGATGAAACTGAGGGTGAACATCCACCACATGGCACAAGTTCAAAAGTAGCCTTTCCATTATGGATCTCCCCAGTGCTTTGAATGCTGGAGCAAAAATGCCTGGGTGTTTGTCTAAACCTTTGTGTTCACATCTTCCTCCTGACTCCTTAAATGTAGGGCTTTATCCTGTGCAGGTCCTGGTACATGCAAAGTAAAATCTTTTGCAATCTGATTTTGATTTTTTTTTCATACTTTCCAAAGAAAAGTAAAAATTTAGTTTCCAGTGTCAAATAAATTAACTATTGTAACTCTGCCTGGCCAAACCCAAACCTTAAAAAATTATTAAGTTAACTAATTTGGATGGACAAAAAATGCCTAAATTACTAAAAAAAATAGATACAACCCTTGAATTTTAAAAATTTTGTAAAGAAAATTCTCCACCACAAAACTATCTAATCCTTAAAATCTTCCAAAGCTAAACTCAAATATGAAAATGGAGAACAAGTATCCCTCCAGTTCTATTGCATCTTCTGCATACTTTATAGCTCTCATAGTATCATTAGTTATATCACATTTTGGTACTGCTAAATACAACTGGACTCATTTTTCAATGCACACCAGCATTTCGTAATGACAAAGACATTTTAATTTAAAACTAAGGAGAAGAGAATGTCCTACAAGTATTCCACACAACAGAGGGACTCTGAAATAATTCCTCTCTCTCGTTCAGAATGACAGGGTATAACAGATTCATTGCTTCCACTTAGTATCTTGCAGGTTATCCCCAACTCCTGAAAATAACATTTCTAAATTCATTTCTCTTAATGCATGAAAATTACCCCGGCCCTGCAAAAAAACCTGTAGTAAGAAGCAAGCAGGACAGTGGGACTGAAGAGATTTAACCTTTGAGTGCCCTGTGAGTCCATGGAGTTGTGAAGCCACTCCATGGCACCACATCACACCATTTTTTACCAGTTTTTGTAGTCAGAGATAGGCAAAACAGGAAGAAATAGTCTCCAAGGTTTGTCAGTGGGTCTCAGCTTTACCAAGCCAGCCCAAGCCCCTTTGAGTCCTCTCCTGTGGCCACCAGGAGAGTGGCCTCTGTCACCCCTGGGGCTGTTCCTACCACAGCTCCTGTCCCTCAGCATGGCACAGACAGTGACAAACCCACAGTGCCTACCCCCAAGTGTCAGCAAGGGGAAAGACATCAGGCAGGCAAGGGGAGAATCAAGGGAAAATAGTTTACATTTTTAGGAGAGTTCTTGGTTAGGCTGTGCTCTTTTGGCCAAAGAACTGGGTTTTTTTGATGATATTTATACAGCGCCATTCAGCTGGAGACCAAAATTCTGTTACTTTATGCTCCCAGCTAGTGTTGATAATCAAAAATGTTATATTTTCTAGTTTGAATGCACATGCTCTTCCCTCCTCCTGCTGCTGCACACTGTTCCTCAGGGAAAGGAAGGGGGAAGGTGGGGAGGTGTCCATCCTTCTGAGCACTCGGGACATCCCTCAGGGCTGTTATTCTAGGGGGGCTTGTTCCACCTTGTGATAGCACCCGATGCTGTAACTCAGAGACATGGGCAGGGCGTGAGTTAGGCTCAGAGCGTAACTCAGAGTTAGCCGTCAGTTCATCACTCCTGTGAAGGCACAGCATGGAGAACAAGATGTGGAAGGTTTTAGGGCTGCCAGCTGCAATGTTCAGAGGCTTCTCTTAGCCTGAACAGGGCAGGAAACCTTGAAAAGTCCAGAACGTTCCAAGCCAGGTTTAACAAGCGCTGATCTGCTTCAGCAGAGAGTTTAGCATGTGGCAGAACCCACTTTATGTCTAGTCTAAATCCAAGAAAATCAGAAGAGGAGGGGGAAATTAAAGGTTAGCTCTGAGTATCAGGCAAGGCATGTTTTTTTTCTAATGTAGCCTTAATGAGTTTTGCTATCCTATATCTACTGACATTTTAATAACTGCTAAACCCCTGAAAGTCTCCCGAGGAGGTGCACTGATACTATGATGAGCATAAAATAAATGCATAGACAGACAGACAGATATTAATAATTTCTTTTTACTGAGGTATGCATATATATTTGTATAATAATATAAAGCTTTCAGGGTATTTTACCCCTATTCAACGCAACAACATTTACTTCTATCAGTCTAATCATAAATACAATTATTCTTGAGTACTCTATTACAAAAACCAATAAACTAGGCCTCAATAGAGATTCTGAAATTACTTAACTTTTCTTTAGAAAAATATTAAAACAGTATTATCACATCAATGAGAAGAAAAGACAGGAAGATAATAAAGTTATGTTAAACCTCCCTGTATTTACTCATGTGTGAAACAGTTATGTCTGGTCACATAATTGCAATGGTTCTCAGAAATATTTCATATTTTATAATGAACATTAAAAGAGTTTGTGGATCATTACTTTATATGAGTTCCAAAGTTATTACATAAAACCCAACAGGAATGGTTATAAATTATTTGATCCTCTAGTCTGGCCTTAGTAAACATAACATGAAGGCTGAACTATCTCAGCAGACAAGATTCACGATAACAGGTAAAGTACCACTACGGTCCAAAAAAAATGAAGAAAGAAATACCCAGGTACTTGCAAGCAAGACTCTTAACATTTTGGGTTTTGGGTTTTTTTTTTTTGTTTTTTTGTGTTGTTTCAAAGAAATCCTTTTCTACAATGATCTTAAGCCAATGAAAAAAAAAAGAATAATAAAAGATTATTCTAGAACAAAAGAAAACTTGCTCACAGGCATGGACTATCATCTACCAATGTGGCCTTATCATAAGTGTGGCAGATTCTTAAACTTACAGCTCAGTATGTATGAGACACTCGGTATGTTTAAGACACTATACTTAGCCATGAAATAATATCACAGATGATTATTTGATTTTTCAAAGAATCCTATAGAGCAACTCATTGAAATATGAAAAATAAAAAATTTACACACTTTAAACAATTTTGAAGAATTTTTGTCTTCAAACTCCAATGGGCAGCAACATTTTAATTAATGAGTGATCATTTGCTCCAGAGATAAATGTAACACTAAATGAATTCTGGTCTATTTCTATATGTCTATTCCCTCTCAGCTCATCTTTGTCTCTAGCTCCTGTTCTTTGTGTCAAAGTACTTTGTGGATGTTTTTGTTTTGTTCTGGAAACATCTTCTAAGAATATTAATATAGAGAATTATACAGTTATGCATTCACAACCTTTAATAAGACTGAAAAAACACGTTTAGATATTCTGGCCAATTTACAACATATCTTTAATGCAAATCATATCTAAGGCTCAAATCCTGCAAATTTCTGCTAAGTGTGCTGCGTGTTTCCATGTGCAAGAGCCTTTCCTTGGAGGAGTTACTGGGGAATACTCCGTCTCAGGTGAGAGAAGCCTGGGTCATGGGTGATGGGGCTCAGTCCTGGCTCCTGCCCTGCTGTGGATTCCCAGCCATGGCTGGTGGGAGCTGGGAGCACTGGCAGACACAGAGCAGCCCCTGCTGAGCCAGAGCTCGGGACCCTGCCTGGGGGACCGGCTGGAGCACGCCACAGCCAGGCCTCACTGACCACTTCTAACTTTTTATTTTCCCTTCCAGAATTCCAGGAGTCGGATTGAAACACTAAACCACGCTGCCGGAGGCACTTAGCCTCTGCAGTCTTTCATCACAAAACACTTAGGCATGAATATTTCCTGCCTTGTGACTCATCTGGTTGTCTGATGCCAGGAGTGCCTGCTATGCCCTGGCCCTGCTGGAAGAGCTGCCAGGGTGGCCATGGTCCCACCTGGGAGCATCTCCTCCATGGAGCAGTTAGAGTTTATTTCTAGGTTTGATATTACCTCCTGTGTGACCCAAAACCACCCAAAACCATTCTGTGCTTTAAACAGCTTACGGTTATCACTGACCAATTTTTATTATTGATACTAAATTATTGCTACTAAAAAAGAAAAAAATTCTCTGTTATCTTGTTCAGTTCCTGTATGATGGTTATTCACTGCCCCAACTTTTTCAAGCTGAAACTCTGTGCACTGCCCTCAATTTGCCTCATTGTTTCTTTTTCTACACTTGAAGGCACTAGTTGTTTCCATTTGTCAAAGTAGTATGTAATTTGTTAAATAACTTCCTTTTTACTTTTTTGGCTTTTCAGGAAATTTCAAGGATAAGTGAGCCTCCGTAATCTCACCAGGAAATTCTGTTTACCCATATTCTCTGAATTTTTCAAGTGATATTCTGACTTCTAGCAGCATCTCTCTGCATTAAAAATATACAACCTGTAGTATCAACACCACTGAAGGATTTTGCAGAAGACTCGACCCAATCTGTGCCATAAACACATTTTTGTGTGAGCTGATAGGGACAGGCATAGCTTGAGAGAATGAGGCAGCAAAACTTTCAGGGCTAATCTGGGGAAGGCAGCAGCCTGTTTGAGGTACTTTGCTTTTAGAGATAATCTGTTCATCTCCGTTTTTCTGTGACCAGTATCTCCAAGCCATCTGTGTCGCATCCTCTAGGTGGTGCTGATACTGCACAGCTCCCGCTTCCCCACACAATGAAAACATTAATTTGCTATGAGATAATTTTTGACGTAAATGTAAAATGGTGCCCATTCGAACTCCGTAATGAAGCATGGTGCATTTCTACAGCTCCTAATTTGACTAGTTAAATGACTCCATTACGTGTCTAACAGACAGAAGCAAATAATTTCTGGTCAGTTGACGCTCACTTATCCGTATCATTTTACCCTGAAAATAAAGTCTCTAATCTACAGTTTCTTTGTCTTAGTTTTTTTTTTTAATATTATTAAAACAAACATACTTAAATAAGAGAGATTAAACCAACACAAACTAACAATTAAGGCTACAATACAGAAATCAAGTTTATATAATGTGGGAGGATGGATAAAAAAATTAAAATTAAATAATAAATTAAATTACTGCTTATCTCTGTTACTTTCAGTATGAGATTTGACAACATTGCTATTTAGGAAAAGGAAAATATCTACCTATCTTTCTCAAATTTTAAAACCACTTTAAATGCAGCCTGCAATTCTGCCTATAAAACTTCCCTGTACAACTTTGAGAATGTTTGGAAAGACTCTTTACAGTACAGAGCAATAAAATAAAAATGTTGCCTTAATAAATATCAGGTGATGAATAATTTTGCCCCGAGGAAAAAAAATGGTTAATTCTGAATCTTAATGTTCCTCATCTAAACGCTTTTTTCTTCCTGCTAAAAACAAGTTTAGAATTAAAGCATATCACTTTACACATATTGCATGCATATTAGTGAGACACAGCTGCTTATGCCCTACTCTTAAGAGCCATATGATTAAGTTATGGGATATCAGATAATCCAAAGTCCCTGTCTATTGGCCACCTTTTGCAGACAAAGGCTTTTTAGTTTTAAGTCCATTTAATGACAGAATGTCCAATTCTATAAATGTGTGAGTAATTCCAGTGGAACACCTGTGGCTCTCTCTGCTAGAATATAGAAGGAGAGACATAAAATGTCATTACAGTAACATTCAGTGTCTGACTTTAGCAAAAAATATTCGCAATCAAGGCTGCCACTCCATCCCTGATGTATTCCATCATGCTCGGGTTTCCATGGTCTCAGAGAAGTGAGTGTGAGCTTACATACCATATGTGGTACCAGCCTTCCTCACAGTGGGGTGAGCTAAGGACAGAGCAGCAGTTTTCTGGTTGAAGTCACAGGTCCTGTGGGCTCATTTCCACCATGGTTTGTGGGGACAGGGGCATGTGACTCTCAGCATTATTTGCAAGGGAAAAGTTAAAGTGTTCATACCACTCTTAAAAGCCAACCCTTCCTAACCCCAATTCCTCTACTTTGTTTTCACATATTTTTTTTTTCTCTCCCCAAAGATTTAAACACAATTTGAGTAAGTTTTGTATGACTACAAGTTTCCTAGTGACAGGGAAGAAGGACAGATTTTGGTGCATGTGGTGAAATAACCAGAAACCCTGAGTTTTCTATTGATGTTGTTTTCACAGTCATGACAGTGGAAATGTTATGACCCAAATCTAACCATGGAGAGTTACATTAAAATTAATGGACTTCTTCATAGTAGCCATTCTTCAAACAGAAGCAGCATTCAAGGAGTTAGAGTTGGATTTACAACTAAAATATAAAGCTCTATATCGATGTTCAATTTCAGCAGGGTTAATTTTGAGAGCATGCTGGAAGTGTCAGTGAATCGCAGGCTCACTGCTGCTCTCGAGGAAGGCAATGGCAAAACTCCCAGCTGACTTCAATGAGAGGAGGAGCAGACCCTGAATGGAATAAAGGAGCGGAGGAAACAACTCCATACGGAAATGGCAAGTACTCAAAGATGAGTTCATATCAGCAGAAAATACACATGCGGTCTGACAAAAATACATGAAGGGTCAGAGAAGCGATGTCTGCCTTGGGAAATCCAAAATAGCAAAGCAGAAGATCTCAGACTGAAGGGGAAGGATGGTCTGGGGGCTGCACATTCAGCAGGATTGCTGGGATTATCAGGGGCTGGGATGCACATGGAGAGGATGGCACGAGGCCACCCTTCACTGTGCATACACCAACCAGCACGGGCACCCAGCCGGGACCCGCCACCGGGGCGGCTGCAAACACCAACACGGGGAGCGGCTAGCAAGGACAAAAGATTGAAACTGAAAAGTTGAAAGTTGAAAAAGTTGAAAAGTTGAAGCTGTAAAAATGCGCTTCTTTAAGCAACTAAAGTCTGAAAGAATACTGCGGATGGGATGACAGCCAGAATCTGGGAGGAAGAGGCAAAAGCAAGGGGATACTTTAGCAAATATCTGTGGAACATCTTTGGAAGCAGGGGAGGTAACTGGGGACAGGAGGACTAATGTGACACCTATATATAACAGCAACTCTAGGGAAGATCAAGGAAATTAAACACCAGTCAGCCTGATTTCAACAGTGGGGAAGATATTGGAAACACTAATCAGGGACAAAATAGGGAAAGTTATGATTTAATTAAAGATATTCAGCATGGATTCACAAAAGGGAGATCATACGTAACAAAACTAATAGAATATTTTGAAAAAAAAGTAGCACCCCACGGGAAGAAAGAAAAAGAAAAAAAACAACCAAAAAACCAAACTCAAAAAGAATCAGAGGAATCTATGACAATGATTTACATGGGCTCTCTGAAAGGTAATGCCACATGATCCCCTAAAAGGCTACAACACTGTAAGTTCTGATGAGAGGCTGAGCTAAATAATGCATCATGACCCGGACAGCATGTGAGGGCACAGTGCTCTGCATGCTAACAGTGAGAGCAGAGTGTGCAAGGGGAGAGCTGGCCTGCCCCAAAGATCACTACAGCACCTCCGTTCATTCAGCTTCTATTTCAACAGCATGAAGAAATGGGATGAAATTTATTCAGAGTAGGAAATGGAGGTGAAGCTGCAGATAATTTGAATGAAGGGACAATATATAAATAAAAAAATCCAGTCTGCCTTTTAGTGAGCAGGGAAAGTGATGGGATATGATTCAATACAGAAAAAATGTCAAGTGACATAGTGGTAAGAACAAAAGGCAGGCAACACTCGCCGCTCTTCTTAGTGGAGGCAGTAGGGGCAGAAGCAGGGTGAAAAATGAGAAATTAAACTCAAAATCTTAAACCTAGAACCTAATGTCAGCATAAAAAGAAGCTGAGCTATTTCTGGAATTTCCAAACTCGCTAACTGTACAAAATCATTCCTGTACTGATTAACAGGACAACAAGGAAATATTTTCTGTACCATACCCTAATTTTGACTACCTTTATCACTGGGTCTATACAGAGCATCTAAAAAGCCAAGTGACAAAATGATCCCAATTAGTTAGAATCCAAACTGGGTCAGTATTCCTTAAAAGCCCAGGTAGGGATAACACCACTGCTGAAGTAGCCTCAAGTTACAGCCCCATCTAATAGCAAGCGGGCACGAGCCAAAGCTAAGGAAAAGCAGGCACTAATGGAATTTTAGTGGAATTTCTTTACACAGAGATGATAGTCAATGTCACGCACAACCCAGGGCAGCATTAGCAACCTGTGGAAAAATATTACACCGTGACTCACTCAGAACAAAAGCCAAACAGTGCAATTATGTTCCTGACTTTCCATCCTTCAGTACTTTAAAACTATGAGTGCAGCTATTCAAATGAAATATTATAAAATAAAGATTGTTAATTTGTATCATGGGCCAGGAAAAAAATGTAAGCAGGCTCAAATCTGCAAATGTTCACGCACACAACATGTGAAAGCAGGTAACTGAGAGGTGCCAGAGGGTGCACAAAGAACCACCCCACAGCTGAGCTGCTGAGAAGCCCCACTGGCCACCAGCCTCTGCAGTCTGCCCTCATACCCAGCTCACTTCAGCTACTTTGGTGGGGAGGTTTATTATTTCCCACACAAAAATGTATCCCGAAAAAGGGCCGTAAGGGATTGCTCTTGACGATGTTTCTGCCTTAAAAACCCAGCGGGAAGTTACTAGAAATAAGAGGCCAGAAATTCTGTTGCTCCAACTACCATGGGAACAAATGGGATTTACACGCAACAGTACAGCCACAGTGCAAGTGACAGACTGGTGTCTACAGTGGTCTGTAACTCACGGGACAGCCCTTATTGCCTATCCCATAGTGCATGTTTATTCTTGAGTGTCTTCAGGGCTACACCTTCAGGGTATAGCCTCAAAAACAGTGATTTGTAGTGGAAATCCCAAGAGATGTGACATTGTCACCCTCTGCAAGCACAGTGTGATAAATACTGGAAATACACAGATCGCCAGACAAAAGAGGGAATCAATAGCAAGGAAAGGGAGGGTGGAGGAGGAGACAGAAGTCAGTTCACCACACTCAAGCAGCAGGACAAGGGCTCTGTGTTACAGGTGCTGTGTCCTGGCTGCCCCACATCTGCCCTTCCCTCCCTTGCTTCGTGGAAAGTCACATCTGTTCCAAACAGGACACACACATTATTTCTTTCCCATTCTGTACCTAAACATTACCAACATCCCACTTCATGCTGGGACACAAGGTGGATTCAGAGTCTCTTGCAGGGTGGAGAGGAAAGGTGGGGATCTCACTGCCTGCCAGCACACTGCTCTCTCTATGGGTTACCCAAAAAACAGGAGGGCGTGGTTTGGGCATTGCATGAGTTAGGATATTTTGCTCAGTGCAAAGCAGATATCTCTGTCCACACTCCCACCACCCATGCAGACAAAGGACAGTATGAAGTTACAGCTATGGAAACGCATACAAACAGCACTAAACTTTAATTCACAACCAAGCCCAGCACAGAGCCCCTTAATTACAACCAGACCCATGAATGTGAGGTGTCTAGAATGAAAACAAAGGGTTAAAATACCTGTCTGGATTTTTTCTTGAAAATCAGTCATTGAGAATCATCTGTCAGTAAGACAAAATTAATTACTACATGTAAAATTGAAAAAAAAGGCAACATAAATTTAAATATTACATAATATTACAAAAATGTTCATAAAATCCCACTGTTAATGATGCATGTTCACCTTTCTAATACTCAAACTAACCAAGATTATTATACTCAATTTGCAATAATCAAAAACGAGAGGAAAAGAAAGGACTTTTTTTTTTAAATTACTTTGTCTGACTTTAGAAGCTTTGGAAAAAGCCTCAAATTACAGTAACTTGCAAAATTCAGTCATATTTTTGAATACTGTTCAAGAGCTGGTGCTGAAGAAATTGCTGAAGTCTAAATGTTAGACATTTATGCTTAACAAAGCTAGTAAATAGAAGCCTTAACTACTTCATTCACTCAAAGGCAATTATTGCACTTCTCTTGCAAGTATTTTACTAATTTATGCATAGTTAGTCTTACTTAGGCGTTAAATCAATTACTGGTAATATATTAAATATGTTCTTAAGTTTAACATGCAAATATAGTTCTGCACTGGAGTTTTAAGGCCTTTTTTGGAGACATTTGTACGTGTTTACATTAAAAGGGCTTTAAAAATTTGGCAGCAAATAGATGCACAAGTTTCTTACAGCAGAGATACAAACCTCCCACACACCCCAGACCAGAACCCAGATGCTGCAGGATTGAAAGTCAAGAATCAGTCAAATTTCCACCTCCAAAAAAAGGTTAAAAATATATATATCCTAGCCAGCGTATTAAATGGAGTGCTGCCTCCAGCAGGGATAATTATTAAATTAATAATTTTTTTTTAAAGGCACTCAGTAGTCCTTGAGACATGAAACCTGAACACCAAAAGTAAGGTAAGTTCAGCCCTGAAAGACACTCCTGGGTGCCTCGAGTGAGGGGTAGAGCAGCCTTCTCATTGTGGTTCCAAAGGGGCTTTGGAACTGTGCAGTGCAAGTCCAGAAAGTATTTCTATCTGCCTCAGGAATAACTCATCAGAACCCTGATATACAGAGCTTCTGTTGGTAGAGAAACAGGTATAAAAATAATGATAAAAAAATAAAAATTAAGAATTCCTTGATTTAGCAAAAAGCTTTGAAAAAAAAAAAAACAAAAAACAATTGAAGTGTCCAGAACCATTAATACTCCCCTGCACCCAGAGGATACCTCCCAGCTGACTGGGAGGCTGCTACTGGTAACTGCCCCTGGACAAAACCAGCAAAACCAGGTGTCACCAAATCATGGAGCCTCACAGCTCGAAGAGCAAGGCATGGGCACAGCTGTCTGCTGTGACAAACAGCATAAAGATCTTCCCTGAAGGCGCAGTACCTATGTGCTTCCTTCCATAAAATTTCCACTTAAAACAAAAAAAAAATACAACCAAAAAAACCCACAATCCCCCCCAAAAAACCCAACCAACCCCAGCTTGAATAACAGCTGCTGAGGCTGCAGAGTCAAAGAAGTCCTGTGTTAACAGTGCAGAAAGTTGGGGGTGCTCACACAGCAGGGCACTTTTGAGGAAGCTGCTCATCCCCACCTGGACCAGCACCAAGAAAATCACTAGCTCCTTCTTGGATCCAGTTTCCTCAATCAAGAAAGCTGAGACTACAAATTGCTATTAAGAGTTGGAAGGAAAAAGTGTCTTTTTGTGGAAGACATGAAGGGGAGGGGGGGGGAATAGTAAAGCAGCAGAAAATGGGGATCGGTTGCCAAACTGGAGAAATCAATTATTCTACTGAACAACAGTAGTTACAAATATAGCTGCCTCTACTCCCTCCTCCTCCTCCTCCATTGAACAAATTGTTAAAAGAACCAACAATCTGTTGAACGACAACCCCCGGTATGGTGTCATCATTTAAAAAGTGAACACAAAAAAGGTCTTGTTAAAAAGGAGGCACAAAGCTCCAGACACAGTTTTGGATTCGCCCTGGGTGAATCCCTGTGTTCGTTTTGTTGAGTTTAAAGCAGCCATTCTGAACCGGGTGTTTGATCATATCAATGCAAATAAATGCTTGAAAAGCACCCAAAACAGCCCAGATCATGACGACAGTGTTTGGACTCTTCCCATCTAAAAGCAAATTCCCACAGTCACTTAGCCCCCCCATGTAAGATCATCTTCACTTGGTTGTTTGGGGTTTTTTTAAAAGCATATAACAGCATTGTCTTTGGTCCAATTATTGCACTTTTAAATGCAAAATGAGGTTTCAAAACCAGCTGATAAATGCTTCTCTTCATGCAGGATGAATAAAAACCTGGTGGTGACACACCAGGTTGGCAGCATTGTAGAGCAAGGTCCTGCGGGTTTCTTTGGAAAAACTGCTCCAGCATTAGAGGCGGACAAAGGAAAATAGTGGGAATTTTTCTTCCGTGCCACATTGTTGATTAGGGTAGCGTTGAGTGAAAGGGGAGGTGTCAGTAAGGCAAGGCTGCCGTGTGGGAGCTGAGGTTTGGCTCAGGCAGGATGGATGCTGAGAGCAGGGACCCGATGAGCAGCAGTGGGGCTGGGCGCCCACAGGCACCTGCAGCGTTCTCATTTCTTTAAGGAGCTTTTGCTTCTTCACTGTTAAAATAGTGGTCTGGTAAAGGTGAGGGATGCAACACTGAGAGATAATGAGTATTTCCAAGACAAACCAGACAAGTGATATGCCACACCAGAAGACCACAGCCAACACTCCATTACCATGGCTCCTGGTTTGGCCATCTCATGCCAAGTTATGATTTTTTAACATTTTCAGCCCATGGCACGTGGGATTATGTGTCTGTTAATAAAACAGGATCTCATGGCAAGCTTCAGTGCCATTTTTTCACTTGTACTCTCAGGCACTTACTACAAGGTATGCACTCATGCCAATATACTTCATTTGCCAGGCTGATAAAATAAATAATGCTGGACGTTGTTTTTGCTTTCTTTTCTTTGTCAGATGACTACATTAAAAAAACACGCTAAAAATCTAAGAATCTTAATAGCTGTTGAGCATTCGGCAGATGGTACTATCTAGACCCAGCTAATTCGAGGCCAAGCAGTCTAAATCCTGGTTTCAGACAAGGAATAAAATTGAATAGTGAAATAGCAGGGTGAAAACAATGATGAGAGAATTGAGGGGATCATCCATTCCCTTTGCTTGGAAAATAAAGGGCAGTTACTATTCTTTACGGCAGGAGGTTTGACCAATGTGCCAGCAAAAAAACTGAACTCGATTCCCTCTCTATTCTGTAAAAGTGCAATTTCAGGAGTCACGTGTGATTTACAAAGGGGCAAAGGGATAAAAGTCAGAAATTCTACCTTTGCCCTACAAGACTACATTTAAAACAGCAAACTGTGGAAATTAAAGCAGTTTCCAAAATATTTACACTAAGAAAATATGCCACAGCTGAACTGTGCTTAGAAACTGTTATTTTCTCTTTATACTTTTAAAGCTATATTTCAAATTCTTTCTAATGAGGAGAGCTACTTTTCAGGGAGGAAAGCACAGCAAAACTGAAAAAAAAAAAAAAAAGAGAATGATTCCCAAGTACAAAGTGCAATGAAAGGCTGTACATGCTTTTCATGTAAGCATACATTATGCTTTCCATATTGTTAAAACTTGCTCATCACTGAACTACTCTACATGTAACTAAATTACAAATGGCTCAATGATAACAAAACATAGCAAATTAAGACAGAATCAGGTCAGACTTCTGTTTGAATTATCTAGCTGTGTCTCTAACCTGGCACAGTATTTGGCCACAGTCAAAAATACGTTAAATGCACACAAGTATATTTATAGACATACACATATATATGTCTATGTGTGAAAAAATGCATTAGGAAAAAAAATACAAAATGCACAGGAGGTAAACTCCATGTGCCAAGGGGATGAGGGGGAAAACAGGATACATTTAGACCAAGAACTCCTTAATTTTGGATACAATCAGAACCTGCCTCCCCCCCCCAAAAAAAAAACAAACAAAGAAAATGTGCAAGAGCAACAAAACAAAACCAAAGCACACTGAGATGCAAGACAAAGAATTTGCATCTTTGGATACCCGATTTGATCCTGTCATCAGGGAGGTAGACACCAGCTCAGATACTCAGAGACTGTGTGAAATTATAGACAGAAATCACACTAAAAAATGCTAAAGGCAGTGATCAGACTAAAAGGTTCATTGCAAGGAGAAGGCAGTAATACTGCACATTAATGAAAGCCTGGACATATCACCTGCTGTAATAATTATCATGCTAATATGGGGGGTTGCCTCGGTTTGTGGGTTTTTTGGCATTCCCATTACTAGCAGAAAGTGGAAATTCAAACACTCTATGTGTAACATAAATGAAAAGATTCTCACCTTAATGCTGTGCAGAAGAAATAAATTACGTTTGTTATTTTTGTTTTGGTTTGGTTTTTTTTTTTTTTCATTTTCACTTTTAAATTTCCTTTGACTGGGTGAACCTCAGGCTATGGAAATGCACGCAGGCATAGTAGCTGCACAGATACCAGCATACAAATCTCTTCTGTACAGGAAACACATCAACACTAATCCATTTTCTGTACAAAATGTAAAACTTCACATGTTCTGTTCAAGCTCATTACTGACTAGTATCTTAAGCTTGTCAAGTGTTCTAAAGGAGCTTTCCAAGAGAAGTTTGTAGTTAAGCATATGGTAAGCTCGTCCAGTCCATATGACTGGTTGAGCATCGACCACTACTGTTGATACAGTTTCCCTCAATATTATGACAGTATTTGTCAATGAAAATTAAATTGCTGTCAAACTTTTCCCACTAAACTTACAGCACAGCACTCAGAGAGAGCCAGCTTCATGACTCAAGCCAATAAGGCCTCTTCTAAACACTCCTCTCTTTTACCCATTTGTGGAAAATTCCCTCTGGATTTATTTCTGACTTTTGCAATAATCTATAAAGGCTTTCCAAGCTTTCTGTGGAAAAATACTGTGAAGCCATATTTAATGCATTTACTGTCTTTTCTTATAGCCTGTGAAAATTACACACAGCAATATCTGGGTGATCTGTAGGGGCAGGTGCTTACAGATTGTAGAACACGTGATGACACTGTGCCAAACGTGAGGAATCACACGTGGATACAACGATGTGTCCTGCTCACGAGCACAAATATCTGCTTTAAGTTCATATTCTGAGGGTCAGGGAATAGTCACGTAATAAGAAAAGCCTGAAAAAACCTAGTCCAAACAGGTTCAAAAAAAATAACAATCCCAGTTTAACTTTGAAATAATTCTGAGGAGTTGGTCAAACATTGCATGTTTTAAACAAACATGCTGCATGTTTCTTCTTCACCTTTTAACGTTGCTTTCAAATGCTGAAAAACAATCCCCACAAAAAAAAAAAAAAACAACTTTATAACTTCTTAAGCAGTTATGTCAATGAAGGCGGTTTCTTAATAAATTTTGAATTTTTAAAAAATAAAAAAGTGGCATTATAGCTATTTCTATGGGGTTTTTTGTTGATTCTATTTTTTTTTTAATATCACATTAAAAAAAGGTGTAATAGAAGATGCCAACAGTGAATAAGCAGTCTGGGAAGAAAAAAATTATTGGTGCATATACCAGGAACACAAGAATACCATTAATTGCAGGAAGTACTGAAAGAGAGTTGCTGTTTTTATTTGGTGTTTTACCATCTCCCTTCTACATATGAATCTGGTCTCAGCTACAGGAAAATACTTCTAAGACTGATTTATAGAATCATTCTGGAATTGTTCTTCTTTGCTCCATTCTCCTGACTACATTTCTCATTAGCTGACACAGCCAGTGCCTCAGGACCAGCAAACCAATGCTATGTGATGCTTTCTAAAACGTGCACTACCCAATTTTAGAAACTGCCCCTGCTGCTGGTGTGCCTGTGGTGGGGAGCAAGCCCAAGTTTGGGCTGGGCAGACCCCACTGAGGACATCCCAAGGCATGTCTCACACCTGGCACAGGTGATTTTCAGAGGCCAGGAAAAGCCACCCTGAGAGGCTCCCTGGGTGTGCTGGAGGTGCCTGGGAGGGCTGGACTGCGAGGTGCTGCCATGGGAATGGAGGCTCTCCAAGCCCAGCACCAGGAGGGGCAGCTGCAAGCCCAGGGACCACCTCACCCTGGGACTTCTGTCTGCAACTCTTACTGTGTCACTAAAACAGTCCTACTCAAACAGATGGGCACTCTTTCCATCCAAACACAGGAGACAGCAAATACCTCACCATGCCCTTCCACAAACAGGTGCTTCAGTTTGATTTTTCTAGTCTAACAGATCAACCACACACGAAAATTTTGATGCTTCAGAAAATCAGAAGTCAAGACTTTTTGCTCTTTTCTAATCTGGGGCTGCAGAAATACAAATCGGCAGCAGTGAGGCTTTTCTTCTTTAGGGATCCTTTTGTAAGGGACAAGGTATAGTGCTCAAGGTCATTGGCTTTTGTGGTTTTGACGAAATTATTTGTCTGCTTTTAAATTCAGTGGGCAATTTCAGTAGCAGCCACTTCCAAAAGCCCAAATTTGGCAGTTTGTAATACTTAGTCAGTCTGTTGGGAAGGCAGCAATGTCCCTAAAATACAGATATGGAATTAAAATATGGAGCAGAACAATGACTCTATTTGTCTCTTATATGGAGACACATACACAGAGATTACTCAGATGGAAAAAGGGATATAAGAAGAATCCCAGAAATGACAAGTGCACATTAAGCATCATCATGTTTTAGACTGAGATATTTCTTTGAGAAATTATTTGCAACTTGGAGCTGTACCTCTGCAGCACACACATGGCTTGGGCATGATGAGCAATTGGAGCAGAGATTAGCTGGAGACTCTAGCAGAGAAAAATGGGAGAAGGCTGATACATATCTATGTTCAAAGGTGATAATGTCACCCTGGCCCATCACAATTTCAGTAGGCTGATGGTGGAATTTAAGCCTCTCTCATATCGAGTACACAAAGAGGTACATCTTGGCAGTATAACAAAAGCCAATGTGGGTGGCAAGGTAGCTGCAAATTTAAGCATGAATGCTCTGGATGTGGGGGCTTGCACCTGATTACCAGATGCTTCAAGCAGATGGCCAGGGAGAGGAGAGAACAAGGCTCATGGTTGCTTTGATAGGGTTACAAAAAGCACCAAAACCAGGAAACAGAAAAAAAAGAAAACTTCCCTGACTGCACAAGGCATCAGAGCAACATGGCCCCCGAGATACAGCACACAGATTTGGGAGGTGAGTTCCAGAATCAGTCTGGTGGTTCAGTATCAGCAGCAAGACTCACTGAAGTGGGGTTCAGGAGAGGGGGGCAAAATTATATCTATGTTACCACCATGCAGAACAGGGAGCTGCTATTTAAATACAGGATTTTCTTGGGGTTTTCTACCTCCATAGGAGGCTTTGTACTGATGTATCATTTAGTACATGTGGGAATCTGTATAGGCTCTCTCTGGGGCTGGGATTGATGCTTGTAGGAATGCTTCCCTACAACAGTCAGAAATGCCAGAGCTTGCTAAATAAAAAACAAACAAACAAAAACACATTACAAAGCAAAAATCAAAAGGCTCATTCTGTTCAGTGTCAAGGTTTTGAGAAACAACATTTCAGCTTCACAAAACAGAGTACAAATATGAGAATTTTACTCTACTTCACCCTGATGAGTAACCAGACAAATTTCAGCTGAGTAATCCCCCTGAGTGACTTGAGTAGCATTTGTGTAATGGAATGCCTGATCCTGCCTCAGGACCATCTGATCTGGCACTGTCAAAACACAATTCTGGTTGGGACAGGGGACCTCCAACGACAGCCGCGAGCCTTCCTGCCCTGATATCCCCATCAGTGCATTGAGAGAGAGAGTTACAGTGCTGGTGCAAACCGTGGGTAACCAGTGACCTGAAATCATTAAAAATCTGTGTTCATCATATTTCTCAGGAGGAGGTGGCTTCAGCTGAGCATCTTGGCTAACCTCCCACTCCTATCACTGCACCCTGCCAGTTCCACTGCCCTGAGTCTTTTTGGTTTAGTATTTTATTCTTCATAATTCCTTCCTGGTATTTCTGAGGAGCACACAGGATGGAGGGCAATGCTCTCTGAAGGCACCACCAGCCATCAAAATGGTTCTTCCACACCTGAGCACTACAGAAACATATGGCAGAGATAGAAACATGTCACCAAGCATTTGAATACACCATGCAGGTGACACAATCCCCATGGACCTGCAAGGCAGGGGGCTCGGGTCCTCATTCAGAAATACAATTTCATATTCATGCTACCAGCCTCCACAAACCTGTCTCTACACCAGCATAAGGAACATTTGACTGGTTATTGCAGTAGAAAATACCTAAGGTGCTGCAACAGAAGCACAGAGCTGAGGTTAGGAGTGATGTAAGGTGGTGGCACATTGCCTTCATGGCTGCTGAGCCCAAAACCCCCTCTTTCATCTTCCTGGTCATGGCAAAGGTGATCAGGAGGTTTGGTGCCTCCAGGCAGGGATGTACTGACCCTCTCAGGTTTGGTGCCTCCAGGTAGGGATGTACTGACCCTCTCAGGTTTGGTGCCTCCAGGTAGGGATGTACTGACCCTCTCAGGTTTGGTGCCTCCAGGCAGGGATGTACTGACCCTCTCAGGTTTGGTGTCTACAGGTAGGGATGTACAGACCCTCTCAGGTTTGGTGTCTCCAGGTAGGGATGTACTGACCCTCTCAGGTTTGGTGCCTCCAGGTAGGGATGTACAGGCCCTCTCCAAGAAGGCTCACAGCAGGAACTGCCATCCACTTCTATCACAAATATGCACAGAGAGAGGGTTCACTAAATTCCTTACCCCATCCCATGGGGATACTTTATTTGACATTCAACAGCCAAACAGGTCTCTTTCTGGGGGGCAATCCCCTCTGCCTCCCCACGCTGCCTGTGGCACTCAGGAAGAGGCAGAAAGGGTGGCAGGGAGGAAAGACAGGAGAATCTCACTCGCTGTGGCCTCTCCTCAGCATGTTAATCATTACAGCTCATCCGCTCAGCACCACTTTTTTCCTTCTGCACAAATAATTAAGAAACACCTGTGTTCTTTTCATTCAATAACACACGTTTCAGAGAAAGCCGCTCTTTTAAGCTTAGATTATTTTCTGTGACCACGATTCAGATGACAAAATAACAATGACTCACTTTGCCAAGGACTGAGGAAGGGGTGGGGGGAGGGAGAGGCTGTCAACGCTACGTTAAAAATAAAAATATCAAATAAATATTGAAAATAAAGAAAGAAGCCACTTTAACATTTATCTCCTTCAAAATGGCCGGTGCCCCCATGCAACTTTGAAATCTGAATAAACTCCTGGAGGTGACTCTTTGCCAACGTTCATGCTTATGCCAGCTTTCTCACAAACGAACAGCTTGTATCTCCATGAAAACCAATGGATGGAACAAATTGTATTAAATTATGTAAAATGATACTAAAGAGCACAATCTACCAGTAAAAAAAAATATTTAAAAATTGGAAAATCTTGTTTTTATAAATTTGAGAAAATTGTAAAAGATAATGGGGGGTGGGGGGAATGATACATTTTTATTACACTTAAAGGGATGTCTCATGGATATAAGCAGGAAATGAGATTTATTCTCTCATAGGTCAGACACACATAATTCTTTGGTGCCGTTGACACCTGTGAGTTATTTAGCCTTCCTCATACTTTAGCATGTAGAGAAATCCCATCTCTATGAAGCTGAGCATAGCCCTGTGACAGTCTCAAATTGTCCCTCCTCATCACACTGTAGGAGCTGTCAGCGCACATTATGTATCCAAATTTCTTTCCACTTCTCAGAGACCCTTTCTGGAGGGGGAGGGGGATGCAAATAACAGTAATTAGCACCAAATTTACTGTATCTCCAGAAAATTATTAAGGACATTTTCAGCACCTATAGGACACTTTTATAATTTAAATATCCTGATATGTCCATGCAAAGAACATTCCAGTAACTTTGCCTGAAATGGCTTTTAAATTGATGATTTCCAAGCATGAGTCAGTTAATCACGAACAAAAAGATCTGACTATTTCTGTATCCAGGGTGGTGGAGAGGGTGAGGGTGTGAGATCTTTTGGCTGGTTTGAGGCTTTAAACAGCACTCTACCGACATCCAATAGGGAGTCAAAATTCAGGGCTTTGTTCTGACAGCCTGCAGCCCATGGGGAGCCCCCGGCACCCCAGCCTCGTGCAGGGCTGTGCCCACAGGTTGGAGGCAGATTTTAGAAAACAAGGTCACGCCTGTGATGGCAGCAGGACCTGGCTGTGGGCTGGTGGCTCCTGGTGGAGTCCTTCTGCTGCAGGCAGAGACAGAACATCCTCTGGGGCCAGGGGAGGTGGTCAGTGGTGGGTCAGTGCTCAGGTGCACAGGCAGGGCTCCCTCACCTGCCCAGATCCACTGATGGGGTGAGAAAGGAAGAAACCTGCTCTGGCTTATCCTGTCTTCAATCAGAGACAGAGCATCATTAATCCAGTTTAAAAAAAAAAAAAAAAAAGAAAGAGGTTTGTTTGCATGTGCCTAATTTTAAATCCCCCCTTTCTTTTCCTATTTTAAATCCCCAATCCCTTTTCCTGTTTTCTCCCCCACCTCCATTGCAAGGCCCTGAAATGCAGACTCATGATTCTTGGCTGCAACAGATAGTTAATTTATTCCTCAAGTGCATTAACTCAGCGTAGATCCAAACCTTCCTAACCTGACTCTGGAAGAATATGCCACATGACTGAGGGTTAGCTTGAACTCTCAGTTCTGCCACATCGCTCTCCACTGGAGATCTTTGCAACCCTAAAAAAAAAAAAACAACTTAAAAATAAAGAAAAAAAACTTCTGCAGCCAGTAAAGCACATACAAGAACCGCTCAGCAGGACAAATGAGCATTGTAGCTTCCATAGTCACATACGCCACAGGGAGCCTCAACTAATTTCCACTCTCAATAGAGCTCATACAGACCTGGAAGCTTAAAATTGTTCCCGTCTTTCCAATGAATAACAGTGGGATCCTGTAAAAAAGACACTCCTTTCCTGAAAGGCAACAGGAATTTGAAACCCTGGGGGCTGCAGTGGGAGAAGTTGCTCTGTCCTTTCCCTACTCAGCTGCAGGGTAATTGGCAAAACCAAATACACCAAATAAACCACATGGACTTTCCTGACCAACCACTGCTGGCAAAAGAGACCACCTGAGACTGGTAAACCATGGGAGCCGAGGCCAGCACTGCTTTCTGGAAAGGGACAGTGTGGCTGCTGTTTTTGCAAACAGGTAGAGCTTAAGAGCTGGCTCTGAAGGGTTAATGCTTGGACTTGACAAATTTCCCTGTCCCTGTGATCCAGTCATCACCACAGCCTACCCTCATGACTCACAACAGCTGGAGTTGCTAAACTGGCAACGTCACAGTGTGGCATCAGGAAATTTAAGATAAAAAAACCATATACAATACGCAAGGAATCCTAATAAATTCTGGAAACCGTAGAGATGTAAATCTCCAAGCACTAAAAAAGCATCCTGCTAGAGAAACTATTTTTAAAAAAGGCTATTAGGAGGTGTGAAAGTGAAGCTGTCTATTATGTTTCTAAAGAAAGGCACCAAATGCTTATTTTTCATCCCGCTGAATGGTGAGTGCCCATTTTTGACAGACACATAGCACAGGGTCACTGCCAGCCAGCGGCTCCCGGCCAGCAGAGCCTCCTGGACATCAGAGGGACCAGACACTTGGGGAGAAAATTGAACTTGCTGCAGCAACGCTGGTTTAGATCATCTGAATGAAACCTGATCCCAGCTGCTGTTTTCTGAGTTTCTCTTCTGTACCTTTTCTTATGCAGCGGGATAATTTGATATATTATTTTCATCGTTAAAATCCAGCAGCTCCTCTACTTTTGTGGTTTTTTTTACGAGGTAAATTGAGAGAATAAAGTATAATAATAATAAAAAAAAAAAAAAGAGATGGGGAAAATATTTCCTTCCCCTCTGTGCAGTCCCCACTGCAGACAATGCAAACCCCACTACACATGTTTGCAGAGAAATCAGAGCACACTCAGGGCTAGAAGTGCAAGTTCGTCTCATCTAAATGATTAAACTAGTAACAGTTATAAACAAAGAGCTTTTTATCCCACTGATTTCAGGATGGGTTAGTGCTTTTCCCCAAACAGTCTTCAAATAGTTTATGCTAACCAAAATATCCCTCCAAAAACAGAGCCATGCAGTGACCAAATAAACAAGATTACTCCAGGGGGGAGACGGCAGCACACGAGGCGAATCCAAACTTTGCAGGGCTGTGCTGAGATCCTGACAAACCCAGCAAGCTCCATGGTCACGTTTTTATCTATACAAAAGTTCTTATTTACTGTCCAACCTGCAGCAAAAATGGTGCACCCGGAAACAACTTCCTTCTGCTTCAGTTCCTCTGATTTCAGCCAAAAGTGCCTTCATATTTTTATTTTTTGTATTTTACTATCTAAATACTTAGGCTTGCATATTTATTTATTTACTTAATTTTGAAAAAGAAGTATAGAGGGAACTTTGAGCAAGCAGTTATCAAAGGAGATAGAGGACTCTGGGTCAAATTTCACCTTTATCAGTTGTCCATAAACCTACAGTCCCAAATCCTCATGCCTTCTCCTTCCTGCAGGTATGAGCATGCCTAAACCTTTGCTAAGTATCCAATACACCCTTTTCTAAGTACCAGGAGGAAATTTCCTGTCATGTCAAAAGCTCCTCATAGAGCTCAGGAATCAGACCCACAATCTGTAGCAAAACTGCAGCAACACCCTTAATTTGCTTTCACATTGGCTTTTTTTTTAAAAAATTAAAAACATATTTCATCATTATGATCTACATTTCCATTCACATATCTTTTTCATTATTTTTTATCAGCTAATCTAAAATGATACACCAAGTGCTACCTAAAGAGCCAGTTTAATATTAGTTCTTAGAAGGAAAAGCTCTGACTCAGATTTTGCTCAGAACTCGCATTGGAGTCACACTGGTATAAAAGTGATGTGAATAAGAGCAGGATCAGCTTACAGGTGTTAGACAACAGAGTAAAAGAATACACACGTATAAAATCTTAGAGCTGTAGCACTCTATACGTGTGATGGAAGTGCTGTTTAAGCATACAGCAGTTGAATGAACAAAAGAATGCCTTTTTCTTTTTTTTTTTAATTTAAAAAAAAGCACAAACAAACAAAAAAACTCTATGTCATTGCAAAACACCACTGGAGTAATTGCTTTCTCTCCCAAATGTTGCCTGAAAAATTCAGAGTACTTGGACTAATAAGGAGACCTTTTCCAAATTCAGTGTTTCTAAAAATATGAGGTCTATCATAAAAACACTTATACAGGGGATACACACTTTTTTCATCAGACTTTTATGCAAGAAATTGGGATTGCATATTGCACATTATTCAAAAAGAATAATTAAAGTCCTACATGGTCACATATCTGCCTCAGGGCAGACCTTTTATGTTGTTTTGCATTCCACGTGTCACTCAAAAGAATTGCAACTGGGAAATGATGTTGAACTAAAATAAGACAAGAACACATTGACTAAAATTATACCCTGTCCAATTTGCTGACACCCCTTTAGACGTCTTGCCATGATTGCTCTGGTGCAACCACTGTTCTGCATATGGGTGACATTTAAACTGAGCATAGTTGTACACTGAAATCAAATAAAGGATTTGATTACTTTTATTCCTCTTCTTTTTGATACTGAAAAGTACATAGGATTTGAAAGCAGAAGAAAAAGGACATACTTTTAGCAGTGATCTGCTTTTGATGTCCTGTCTAGGAAAAGCATTGTTGGTTTTCTACAATTAATATATTTTTATGAGAATAATCATGTTAGGACCTTGAACCTTCAGCTCTCATGTGCCCAAAAAGTTAATGGGGGGTTTCAGCTCAAGAGGATAACAGGGCTGAGCTTTTATTCTGCAATAAATTTTTGCCCAAGGCCTGACAAGTGAACACATTTAAGTGAAACATTCTTTGTATGGTTTGCCTGGTTCCACTGTTTGTGGCCTCGGAGGCTGAGGGGTGCATGGCAGCATCCCCTTCTGGGGGTCCCCTCGTCCCAGCCCAGCCCCTGCCCTCCCAGCAGCTGAAAGAAAGCCAGGAGCACAGGATGAAAACCCGGGGATTTTTATGATACATTAGAGCCTTTTTTAAACCACTTAGAGCTAAATTTAACACATCCTCTGCATGCTACCCATCCCACCTTTCCTTCCCACCTCTAGCCTTCTCTTTGGCTGTTTTGTTTTCTCTTTCATTTCACTCACTTCCTTAATTAAGTTGATAATGTAATTATGTCACAGCTGTAGCATCCTCCTCTTGCAGAGGTGGCTGGATTTCTGTAACTTCAGCCTGTTTGATGATTGAGTGATAGATACAGAGATAATTGTAACTTCTCAGAAATCTTATAAATAAGTTGTAAAAGGAAGGTGCTGGCTACAGCATGAGGGGGACTAATGTTTGGTATCAAGTGGGTTTTACTTGCTTTGCATGGAAAGTCAGAGTTATGCAGGAGAAGGGAAGCAGCAGGGAATGAGGGTTTTTAACACAGAATTCTTAAGTGCTGGGAGAGGGAAAGCACTTCAGCTGGGGGAGGGAAAGAGACCTTCATCTTTCAGTAATTGTCAAGGCAGTGGAAAGAAAGCAGCCAGTTCAGTAAAATCTCAGCATCATTACCCTCCCCTCCTCACAAAAAATACACAAAAGGTGTTGCGTTTAGTTACTGTATGCATTTTCAAATGGAAAAACCTGATACTCTGAGCAAAGGGTTCAAGTTAATTTGACAGATAACCTGTAATCAATATATTTGCCTTCCTATTTTGCTAAAGCATAGAATTTCCTGTGATGTACTTGATATATGACTCTTGGTAATGAAAGAATGCTATCCCTGACCTTCTATTACATATGGAAATATTAAAGTGTTTTACATCAACACATCATGGCATATTAATAGGAGACAATCTAGGGGAACAGTTAACCGAGAAGAGGAAAAAGCTTCATCAACTACTCCAATTTCCAGAAGAGGATCAGAAGTACTTGCCTGTATGAACAAACAAAACATATCTGCTGGGAAATGTAAACAGAGTCGGTGTGAATCATGAGACCCATCATGTTTTGGAGCAAATCTGCAAGCACATGCATATTCCAGAAATAAAATCTATTAGCAGGAGGTCAAGGTTGCACACTGAAGCAAGTAAAGAGCTAAAACTTGGCCTATCTTCTTCTGACGTTGGCTTGCTCGCTTCTTCTCTCTTCATGTGCTACCACTCAGCTATTCTTGATATTCATCATCTTTCAGCATGCACTTAGGAGACTCTTACACAGAAAACAAAGTTCTCCTTGCCATGTCTACATGTGCAGCACAGCCTGCCTTCCCTTCCAAGTGCTGGGGGATGGTTACTAAAAATACTGCTCTCGAAACATTACCATGCACACACCAAACTTTGATCTTCCAAGCTTTTTCTACAGCAGCTTTAAAGCTACAATCCTTATTGATGCCTGTATATATTTCAGCTGAAAGGAGAGAAGTGGGGTGTCTTTCTCTGGCAGGTCTGATATTCTGCACAGATTTTGTCACACACAGCACGTGCACAAAATTTTGTGAAGCATTTTACAGAGTGTGCTCTCTCAAGAAGGGAGATGCTTCTGGTATTTAGCATCCAGTAGGGCCAGCATTAAAATAAGGCAGATTCTCTTGACCTGAAAGGATACTTCTCTGCTGGTGCCTGGCCTCCATGGGATCAAAGACATCCACCTTAGATATACCTTCAGTCAGCCTTTCATCTGTCACAGATTTCCTCACCAGCAGAAAATTACTAGGTTTGCACATCTGTAGGCCAGGTACAGCCATAAGTTTTACCAGGATCTCTGTCCATCTCGGGTCTGACATAGGGTCAAGTCACAAAACAGGCTCTGACATACACACACTGCTAACACAGCTGTCTCTTTCTGAAAAAAAAAAACAAAAAAAAAACAAAAAAACCCAAAAATACCCAAAAACAAAACCCAAAAAAACCCCCCAACATTATAGGAGTGGTTATTCTTAAGTTTTCCAAGACAGAAAAAGATGCTCAGGTGCCGAGAATTCTATGGGGTTTTCTACAGCTTTAGAGAAACAAACAGTGCGAACAGGATCCCACCTGGTGGTGTTTTGATTTTCTGGTGTTTGGGAAGACGACTCCTAGCAGGCATCTGCAACCAAGGTTCAGAGCTGCTAGTGGGTACTCCATAACTTTTTAGACAAATCTACCTTTGTCCACTTCTCTGTTCAGTAACCAAGAATCAAAGACAAGTGCATCGACTCCACTGCATTTGATGGATGCTGTCTCTGATAATGGAATCACTCTAAAGTCAAGTGGATAAGCAATGTCCGAAAGATACGTTGAGAACTTTTAAGCCCTGTTAAGACAATACTGTCGGGCAAGCTTGGCAGCTCTAGACAGCATGGACTTCTCATTACTATCTCCATGTCACCACAGCTTTAAGGTTGTGTTTACCCTGCTTCACTTATGTCCCTCTCAACTTAAAAAAGCTGACGTAGAGATGAAAAGACAAAACACCAGAAAATCCCCCTATAATGCCAAAGTATGGCAATCTACTATAGTCAAAAATAACAGAGAAACCATGAAAAACTTCAGGTCATTTTCATTGATTATTAGACAGAGTTCCTGAAAATGACTACAAGCTCAATCTTTTGGATATTTCAGGGATTCCTGTGTAGACTGAGATGGAGGCAGTTGTGCAGCCATTTGGAGTGCAGGGGAAACTGTGCTCTCTACCATGCAGGCAAACCAAAAAGTGAGTGATGTAATCTTCATGGGAGGACTCCATTAGCAACTGCCTAAAGAATCTTCTTGCTATTATGCAGTGGAAATTATTTGTAAAGATGGGTTAAAAGTCACATGCAGGCATTCACTGGGAATTATTGACATAGGTATGACATAGAAGATAGCCAATCAAAAAAGCAATTTTATAAACATTGTTATTAAATAGTATGGTAATTACTTTAAGTACTGGAGGAATGTCAGGGTCATATGAGAGTTTTGTTGGTGTCATAGATTTTTATCTGACACTTAGGGTATCAATGACACTTAGTATATTTATTCTGAAATGTGAGCTCTGTCGCCAGCCTAGAAGCTAATTCACATACCACCCCATACTTATACAGAAATAATTTCTGATTTTTATTTCATTCACTAAGTATCCAGCAATGCAAGCGTCAAAGCTCTCCACACATGAAAGTATGGAAGTAATTAGGGATTATGTGGTAAGTGTACAAACATAGTTTATATTACTGTGTATTAGAAAGGACCCCTTTTATAGCTGCCTTTGTCAATTTGACAGAGCAAAGGGTTTTAATGTACTGTAATAAGAAATGTAAGAGGGGGCAAAGGACAGAGTGGCTGTGATGCCTGTTTGTAAACTGCCTGGCCCTGAGGTCCTCCCTCTCTCCTACTCATCCATGCTCCATGCTTATTCTGTGGTCACATACATTTTAGCTGAGTTAATAGCAGGCTGGTGGGGGCAGAGGCTGGGGGACATCCCTTAAATGCATGTTGTCAGCTGCCTGCAGAGCTTAGAGCAGTGCTTCCCATGGTACACATGATCAGCAGCAAAACTTCCATGATAAAGCACCTTACAAAAATATTTTACTTTATTTTTGCCCTAGGCCACAGTTCCATTCAGGACCAGGTGACTGACTGAAATAAATAAATAAATGTAAAAGCTGCCTGTGAGGTGGCAGGCAAACCTCTGAGCTGACATTTTACAGGCTTGAAATTTGTATGGGGGGTTCCTGTGGCTTTGTGGTGGGTTTGTTCCACACCTGCTCCCCATCAGGAGCAGAGAGAGCCCCGAGAGGGTGCACAGCCCAGCTTGGAACATCTCACCCCAACCAAGAAACTGCCCTGCTGCCTCCCTTTAATGAGAAACAGGTCTGGTACAAACATTCCTGCAGCCTCCCCATGCCCTCCACAGGGGCAAGGGGAGGTGTGCAGAGATATGGAGTATTATTTACTGCTCAGAAGGCCAACAGCATCCTCCACTTCACATGTAATAGATGACAGTGGTGCTTCACAGCAAGAAGTTCCAAATGTAAATTGTAACATGAAATATGTACTACCTGGTAACATCCCTGTCACAGTCTGTGAACTTCAGCTCAATTAGAAAAAGAAATCAGCTAACATTGATTGAATGCTATTTTCGGTGTAAATGGAAGGAAAAGTATACCAACAAAAATTTAGCAGAATTGTAAAACAAAAACCCAAAGGGAGCAAAAAAGGTGGGGAAAAAAAGGACCAGAGTATATGTTTTAGAAATGGATATACACATAAAACACAAATGTCCACTTTGAAAGATGTGGGATAACTGCAAGGCAGTGGGCACCTCTCATCCTCCCACAGGAGAGGCAGCCACCCCTCCACCAGCCAGCCCTGCTCCTGACTTCAGCTTGCACTACACCACCAAGCAAGCCATGCCAAAATCTGCTGGTAGGTAGCACTAGACAGTGCTGGAAATCCAGCACTGAAATTCCAAAATATGTTACAAAAGGCAAACTGGCACAGAGCTGCCCTTGCCACCCGCAGCTACTCGCTCTGTCCTGTGGCGTGGGAGGCTCTGTCATGGCTGGACAGAGCTGAAATTGCAAAGGGCTCTTGTATTTTTCTTTCCCCTTTTATGCCAGGTTCATTCCCAAGATCTACAGTGCACAGTCTAATACCTGGAATAAAAATAAGGCCTCACTGCAAATGTGGAAAATCACATTTTACTGTGATTTATGCAGTAGATAATATGTTCTGGCTGCAGATTGACTGAATTTGTGGTCCCACATTAAATCTCTAATCTGAAGCATGCAGAGGCTCCTCAGCAGAAGTTTGCACTGTGGCATAAGTACTTGCTAGGAAAGTAAATAATCCAAAAGGCAACTACTTCCAGAAACAACATTAAACAGATCAGTGTTTCCTGATGCTCTGGAAACACAACAATTTAATGTGGTGATAGTTACTTGGCTCTTTGAAAAACCAGGAAACTGAGTTAGCCCTTCTGCAAAGGGGGTTAGCAGTTTTAGGCTCAGAGTTCTGATACCCTGGAAGCTCTGGCTGTGGTTTTTGTACAGAGATAATAAATACAGGCTTTGATAGGGAGCTCACATTTAAAAGTAATGTCACTGATCTCCATTTGGCATGCAGCAGAGATATGGCAAGCATGATGAGAACAGGAGAAAAGATCAGTCACCAGAAATAAAGAGTGCACAGGAAACAGGTGATAGCTTTAGTATAATGAATTCCCTAACTTAAGTTTATTAATTACAGACAGACATAGGTCTAGGTGGCATGATTTAAATACTCTATTTAATTCAGCATTAAGAGTTTAGGAATGTTCAGTTCCTGTCACAACTTTGCTCCAAGTTGGTCTAGATCAGCACATTGCCTCCAGCAGGTTCACCCCCAAATCCAAGCCCTGGTGGTTACCTCCAACCCACACCACCCCATCTCCAAATTTTCTCTTCAAGAGCTCAATGTTCACACTGTTCTGGGCACACAAAACATCTGTGGGATTCTCTCATTCACACACCTCAACCACGTGACTTTGCAATCTTTCCTTCATAAAATGGAGACCTGTTTAATCTAGATCAGAAATAAAACCAATCAGTCTCAGGTGAGGAAAGCTGCATAGTATCAGTCCATGGTCACACCATCCCCCTGGGGATACGTGGTACCTTCATGTTGGGCAAGGCAAACCACATCATTTGTCAAGTGGCAGCACTGTGCTTCTCATTCATTAATTCCAAGCACTCCTGGGTGACCAGTACTGTTACACAGTGACTTTAGAACTACTGATAAATACTACTTAAATACTGACTGATAAGAGCAGTAGCCAAAAAACAGTGGAAAAACTGGAGACTTTAGGGTGATCGCTGCAGAAGTGAAAAAATGAATGCAGATTTTTCATATCAAAAGAGTACTCTAATTTATCTGAAAGCTTAGTTCTTATCTACTGTACAGCAAAAATGCCAGCCTCAAAGAAAAAATTCTCCACTTTTCAGTTTCAACACATTCAGAATGTAGAGAAGCATATCCAGGAAGTTTCTATATTTGATGATCTTTTTCCATTCTAAGTTTCTAATTAGTACTATGCCCTATTCTGTGAGTTTTATTTTCAGCACTAAAGCCAGCACACAACACCCAGAATGCCTATCCTTCAACCGGATAAAAATATGTACGTCCACATTCATTCTCTAGCAACAGATCCTTTTTTATCCACTTGCTGAGGATGTGGAGCTGGATTCACCAAACACCAGAAGCTCAGAATCTGTTCATCCTTTTCCATTTCATTACAGAAGCACTTTAACTATCCTTGAAGGCTGACATGTTTAACGAGTTGGTGTGCCACACGTCCAAGCAGCACAGATATTTTGAGACTCACGGGCAGGGAGGGTTTGCTGTACCAGTCCCTGGTGCTACAGGTAAGCCCATCTGTCTGCCCTCCAGGGACACAGGGGCTCTATCCAACACTAGTTTTACAGCAGCTGCAGACTGTTTGTACAATGACTTGTCTCCTGGTTTTGTTTTAGAACAGTCTGCCCCAGCTCTGATAGGCAACTTTCAGTGTTTGGTTAGAACACCACAGAGCAGCCTGCATGCTTCCCCTCTATGCCACCCCGGAATATTGCCTCCAGTCCTTTTCCAGCCTGAGGACAAAGGACATTGTTCAATCATTCCACTCCAAAAACTTGCCTTCTCACATTCACACTCTGCAGAGGAGCCCTAGAAAGCTACACCTACCCAAAAGGGAAATTAAACCAAAATACATCTGAATTTGGAGAGGCCAACACAGGTTTCTTCCCATGCTTTCCTTTGCTGAAGTTCAACCTCTAAGACAGCAGAAACTCTCACCATCATATGGGACTGGGGACAGCTGTGGCTGGCTGTGTGCTTGGTCCCCTCCCTGAAGGGCAGCTCCAGTTCTACCCACAATAACTATTTGCAGTAGAGACCAAAGAGATGCCCAGACAAATAGCACAGCTCATTGGGACTCCCATGTATCACCCAAGATGGGCTCCAAATACTCTGACTCACACCTCACCACTCAGCTTTTTGATCCTATCTATTTAGTATTTAAGACTTTTTCCTGACTCCTGAAAAATCTTTCAGCAGGTTTACATTTGCATTCAACCTTAACAAAGGAAGAGCTGAAAGTACAAAAAAAAAACAAAAAAAAAAAAAAAAAAAAAAACAAAAACAAAAAAAAAAAAAAAAAAAAAAAAAAAAAACAAAAAAAACCAAAACAACAAAACTTGGGGGTGGGAAAAGCTGGAGGGAGGTGTAATAAAATGAAGTCAAATGAAAATAAAACAAAAGAGGAGCACAGTACATAGCAGGAAAATCAAAAGACAAAATAAAAGATTAAGGAGTGCAGGTAAAGATAAAATTCAAAAACTGCTTTAAATGTTGATTTTCTCCCTACTGTTTTTGTTTCATGCAGTATTTTGATGCTAGCATCTAATTATTCTTTGCAGTGTTTTATCTCCCCCATTATAGTATCACCAGATTTTTTTTTTATTGGCACTTTCCTTATTAATGATTACAACACCTACGTTTAAGGAGCTAAATGAGTTCTGTCTTTTCCTGAGCTGCAGAGAGGGGGGTCAACAGAGAAATGAGAATTATTCTGTTGTATGCAGATGTGTTATACTCAAAATTATTTTTGGCCATTGAAGTAGCTCCCACAGCTTGCTGAGGCAAAAGAAAGATTCCTCTCCATTCCTAGCTGTGACCCAGGAAAGTCAAGAGGTCTCCTGCTCTCCAGTCAATCACAACAGGAATTTTAAAAATCTTCCAGTTTCAGACTAAAAATCATTAACAGTTTCCTTTTAAATACCTGCTCTTAATTAAACTCGGCTTTCTTTTCCGGATCATTCAGCACAGAAACACGTCCACCAACAGAATGTACTTGTTCCTCCCCCTCTACCATGGGTCCCGATGTTTGCTGAAGTGCGATGCCCTCGGGGACAGCCCTGTGTGCACATCCCATCCCATCCCATCCCATCCCATCCCATCCCATCCCATCCCATCCCATCCCATCCCATCCCATCCCATCCCATCCCATCCCATCCCATCCCATCCCATCCCATCCCATCCCTGCAGTGATCCCGATCTCTGTCAGGAGCTGCTGCTGGTGCTCGCTCTGGCCGATGGAACTGGGGGAACTGAGGGAACCGAGCTGTGCTCGGGCCGGGGGGTGGCTGTCCCCTCCGGTGCCACCCCGAGGATGGAGCCGCACCTCTATCTCCACCCCAAGGACAAGCGTGTGGTTTTGGGGGGTAATTGTATAACAACAGAAACTTGGGCTGCCAGGAAAGCAAGGAAAGTTCAAACACGAGGGGAAGAAAACTAAAATAAATAAATAAATAAATAAACAAACAAACAGGAAAATGTATTTATTATTTACACATTAGGCAGAAAAAGCAAACCCGGGTGCAAATAAATGCAGATGAACTTTTGCCAGGAGCCAGAAATTTTTGTACTTATGCAAAGTTGGCAACATGCTTCAAGTTTACTATTTAATTTTTTTATTCTTTGGAATCCAAAATATGTCTGCTGTGCTCCCCACACACAGCACAAGTTACATTAATGTATTGATTTTTATTGTGGCTTTCATACACTTTGGATTCTTAGATAGTACAAGAGCCTTATTAAGTAATTAGAAGAAATTTATAAAGATCCGTATAAATATTGTTCTAAATAGCTGCTTAGTAAACCACTATATATTCATATTACTATAAATAAATTAAATTTGCCATCAAAGTTTCATGGTAAAGCAGTAGAACTATCATATTGGAGAAGCAGACAGACAGCCTGTTGGGGAGACAAAAGCTAAAGCTTTCTTAACATAGAAAATGTTCCATGAATAGGGTTAAATACTTAATGGTTGCTAGCAAAAGATAAGACAAATATTCTTTGTTAATATTTATAGAATCCCATCAGGAACTCTTTTGTCCTAGCATTGTTTCCAAAATTCAATCCCCTAGTTATATCCATCATTTTTCATGTGATTAAAGGAATCTAAATTTGCTGCCTTGTCTTGTAAAAGAGTAAAAAGTTAGACCTGTATTATTAAAGCCTCTTGGTTAGAGCAGCAAATGTAATATTGATAGTCTATGGTATATAAGTCTAAAAAAACTGACTGATCACACACACACGAGACATATAAAATACATTCACAATGTTATTGTTAAGATAGCTGGTATCCACGTAAAAATAAGAGACAAATAAAATACTTCAAACTGATAAAAAGTGAGAAATAAAATGCCAGAACCACAAGGGTAAAAAAACTGCTTTGGTGATATGGAAGTGACATGACTGCACTGCCTGGGACAGGAGACCTTCTGCTGTGGGAGTGAGCCCTGACACCCTGCCTGCACCCAACCAGGAGCCACAGGGAACAGCTGGAGGCAGTCCTGGCCAGCAAAGGTGTCCTGAAAGAACCAGAAACATGCTCAGGGTGCAGGCAGAAACTGCTGCTCATATCCAGCCCTGAAACTGTCTTGGTAGCCACCCACTGGGCTGGATGGCTAACAGTGGGCAAGGGGCACCTGAGTCACCCTGAGCAAATGCCAGGACACAAGGGAGGGAGGGGAGGCCACTGCACCCCTCAGACAGCTCCAGGGAGGGCTCAGGGGGCTGCAGTGCAGTCACAGCATCATGGCCCCGTGGGGCACATCCCTGCACAGCCCTGTAGCCAGCACAGTGGGACAGATGGGGTCCCCTCCCACACCTGTAAAATGGGAACCCTGATACTGCTGTTACTTCTGGTGATAGAAACACACATTTATCTAGTTTTATGTACACAAAAGACACCGCCATCTACAACAGATGTGTCAGCACTGGTAACTAGCACCGACGTTAGTGAGCACATCCTGAGACAGACTGACTGAGACAGACAGACTGACACATCTGACTGCCAGGTGTGTGATGCTCTCCTGAGCCCTGTGCCCCTGCAGCCCCTCCACCGAGGGCAGGCAGAGCCTCGGGGGCATCCTCACCTCCAGCCCTGCTGGCTGGACCTGCCCCAGCGGGGAGAAGGGCAGGGGCTGGGCCACCTGACAACTCTGTCCAGGGATCTTTGTGCCAGACAGAAAAAACAAAAAGAACAAAACCAATATGTATTATTTCACCTTTAGAAAACCAAGACTCAGTGTTAAATTCTTCCCAGCCTACTAGAAAGGTTTATTTTTTTATAAAACAGGCAAAAGCCAAGTCCTCATTGATCCAATTTTTATTTCTTTACCCAGAACTTCTTAACAGCTTTAGAAAAATAGATAATTATTGCAGTTAATTTCAGCAAAACAGTTCAAACTCATCAGGGCTGCACAAGTATAATTTACTACTCCTTCTGACTTATTGTTTTGACTAGATGTAGATTGATGATTAAAGTGATAAACAGTAACATTTTTATAAAATGGCTGACTCTGCCAATGGCAACTGAATAAGAAACATGCTGAAATAGCTGTGCTGTTATTGTGATTGTACTCAAGGCTGTCAACAAAGAATATAAGTATTTGACAAGGTGTTATCTAATTGTGTTTTTAAAAGCCACGATACATACATCTTTTAAAGTGTCACTTTAAGCTGCAAGAGAATTTCTTTTATTAAAAACTACAAAGGAAAAATGAATGCCTTGCATTTTCTTGTTTCTTTTTCCCAAGCTCTGCCCTTTTGCCGTCATTCGACAGAATATATTTGCTCTTTAGTCAAATTGGCTTTTATTTAAATGGTAGCCCAAAATAGCACAGCAACATTAGGTGTATAAGAAGAAAGAACAGTGTGTCCCACAGACAATTTTTATCTCGGTCCTGGTGGGAATTAACTGATCGAAACAGAAGGCTAAGAATAAAATTCTTTTGACGCTTGGAGTTAGTGAAACAGCATTTTGGAGCAAGGAAAAGGTTTGGCTTTTTGATTTTTTTTTTTTTTTTTTTTTAATAAGAGGGATCACCAGGAAAAGTATCTTAACATACTGCTTTTGGAGCTACCTGTAGTCCTTCCATGGCTACACAGAGACATCCTCACACCAAAAACACACTTATCCTCAGAGAGCCCCTCTGAGCTGGGGAAGGGGTGCCAGCCACTGACTTCAGAGATGTAGAGAACAGTCCAGACCATTTGAGCCCTCTGCCCCCTTTCTCTGCTTGTCAGCGAAAACCTGGAGACATCAAAAAGGAAGGGCTTTGCTAATACATTAGAAGAAATCTAATGGAATTACATAGTGGAATCTCTGGGACAAGTGGAGGAGCAGGGGCAAGAGTGGACACTGGGGCAAGGCTCTGCCACAGTCCTCAGAGGGCAATGGCTGGGAGGGAAGGAAGAAGTTAAAACGGACCACAGAGGGAATTAAACAAAGATGCTACAAAAAAAGGAAACTCCTACTTATGTGTTCTTGCCTTCTAGGATGACAATAGCATTGTGAAATGCTGCAAGGCCTGGAGAGGGACAGGGAATTAACTGTTTGGAAACCCTCTCAGGACAAGTTGACAGTGTAGGGAGCAGCAGGGGAAGTGTCAAGGACTGATGGTGCCTCTGAGCATCTCTCTGAGTGTGGGGAAGGCAGAGCATCAAAACTCTTCCCTCTTCAGCTTGGTAGGGACCTAACACAACCAGAGATGTGGGCCCTTGTGAAGTAGGAAGTCCTGATGGACTTGCAATGTCATCATTCCAGGAGTGTTCTCTGTTGCAGCTTGTGAAAGCCCTGATCTTCACCAAGAGCCTGAAACAGACTCCAGCTTTCCATCAGCATTGCCTCAGAGTTGACCACATGAGGAAGGGAAAGCTTTGTGGCAAGGAAGATGGCAGCAGTGTGGCACTTGCTTAAAAACACGGCACGTTTTTGTGTAAATAGCTGAAGTAGCTTACGTAGAGCAGCACACTTGTGGAAAATTCAGGCTCCTGGATTGCACGGAGGTCTACCAATGTCATTTGCACACCAGTCCCTGCAGCACCACTGAAATATAGAGGTCAACTCGGTCTATTATGGGACAGCAACTTCTAATTTTTAATCCTAGTGGTATTTTAAGCACAGGATAGAAGCTAAAGGAGAAAAATCTCTTTTTAATGAAAGACACAGAGAGGTACCATCTGACCTGATTTTGCAAGGTAAGGTGCTTCATCCCTTCCTGGCCTGAGCACTGTGAGTTTGTTTGTCTTTGAAGATATATTTGCCAAAAGTTGTGGGGAATGGTCAGAGATTCACTGTCAGAGGTTAAGAACATCTTTGCTACCATCCGATGGCCTGGGTTCACAACATTTCTATAGATCAAATCTTACCATTAATTGTAAAACTACCTCAAATTATTGGGGTTTCTTTTCAGAATAAGCTGAAAAACACTCTAAAGAAAATTACTGAGTGGCTTCCAGATTTTGTGTTTAAAGATGTTAAATATAAAAGACATTGTAGAAAATCCTGAAAATCCTTCTGCATCCAATAGGAAAGGTGAAGGTTGTGGGCCTGTGGCAGCCACAGACAGTAACTGATTATGAATATGAAAAATAACTGAAAAAATAGCTTATTGTTAATATAGGATCTCCTTTCTAAGTGGGGATTACAACAGTCAGATCTCTGGCCAGTTCAAAAGTCAGAAAACTTCAAATTCAAAATTTTGCCCTTTATGAAAATGAACCAGGAGCAAAAACCACAGTCCTGCCTTTGAAAGGAGTGGCAGTGGCTCAAGGACTGGGGCTGGATGCTGAGTGCCCAGAGCCCTCTCCCACAGCCCCGTGGCAGAGGCAGTGCCCTGATCCCAGGGGCTGAGCAGGGCTCCTCATGGACAGAAAAGCAGAGGAGCCTGTGCCTCGCTGCTGAGGAACTGAAGCAGTGCTGACCTGCTGGTTTTTAAACAGCAATTAGAGCTGGGTGCTCTGAGAAGAAGAGACAACACATTCAGGCTTGTACATGACTAACAATGCACCTGCTTTGGGAAGGGCAAATCACCTGTAAGAACCCACAGTGGCCATGCAGCCATGACCCACCACCTGCTTACAGAAAACAAAACCTAGATTAACCAATGGGAAAGAAAACCATACGAACAATAACCTGTGTTTGTGCTTTATCAGCCATAAATGTCGGAAGTGATGTAGCACTAACTGCAATATGGGCCTAGGCCCATTCTTCCCACCTAGGTTCTCAAGCATGTTCATAAAGAGGAAAAACAGTTCCCTGTGAGACTTTGATTTTTAATAACATTTTTGGCATTAGTTCTTTTTCAGGTGCTGTTATGCCCTTTAGTAGCTGGTTCCAAATAAATCATACTATTATGAAAGGGTTAACCACCCTTTGCATGAGCTAGAAAGCAAAGATAAAAGGTAATATAATTAGTTAACTTAATCTGAAGCAGAACATCTGACTCATTTGGGGTGCACTCCCAAGGAAAGATCCTAATAAGTTAGTGTAGAGAAAGAGTTTTATATTCAAATGGACAAAGTCATGAAGGAATGTACATACTTGGAGTCAGACCCAGAATTATTTTTATCCTCCTTTGTCTCTCCTTTTTTTATTACTTTTTATTTTCAATGAAGAACTGTAATTTCAGGGCTCTGAATTTTTTCATGATTTACAAGATATAGCCAACATTTTGTGAACCTTGTGGGAATTAAAAAACTTCTTTGAATTTATCTGTACTTCAGAGTGAATCCTCTGAATCTGGAGCTCCTTTGGAAAAGAAGAAGAAAAAGACAATCATAGGCTCCTGCGTTAATTATGATATTTTTAGTTATTTAGCTAGATTTAGGAAAAATCAAGTCAACATGCTGTAAATAAATTCTAAAATCCCTAGCTTTGTGGTTTCTCAAACTGAGTCTCAGTGGAAGAGCTACAAAATCCACATAATTTCTATTACAAAAAACAGTAAAAAAAAGATTTGTTCTGTCTTTTGGAATTTTTCAATCACTATATAGCAATGCTACCAATGTTCAAAAAAGAAGAAAATTTGTTCACAAGTGTGTCAGGAGGAAGGGAGCCATCTGGGGGGATTTCAGTGTACAGAGACCTGGCCAGTATCAGAGCAGTGTCACAGTTTCAAAACCGTCCTTGGTATCATGCAGAGGTGGGGTGAGGAGTAATGGCTTAGGAAAAGTGGCCTCATCTTTTGGTCAAACAATTCCAGTGTCATGCACACAATTAATAAGCAGCCAGCAGAGTATGTAACTGGTGATTATCTAAACAAAGGGGTTTGCTTTTGCATTATTTCCCAGGACCTGGCGCAATATGTTGGAATTTTTAGCCTACTGCTCATTATCGCACTCATTTCCTGAGATCTTGTTTTAACTAAGACACTGTCAAAGTACTTACTTTGTTTTACTCTCTGTTTGCTTTTTGTACTGAAGTCAGGAGGATTAGCTACAAAACATGATCTGGCATTTTGTGATGAGAATATTCTTTTTTTGAAAGGATTCCTTTATTTTTAATATCTGAGCAGCTAGCAACAGTGATTTAGGGGTGTTCTTTCCAAGTATCTACTCATCCGAGGGCTCCCACACAGCAAATCTACATTTAGTGCTTTTGTGTTCTCATCCAGAAAATCCTGGGGGCAGGGAGGTGATAAATATTGAGACTGCTTTGACAGGCAGAGAACCTGTATGGCTGCTGCTCCACTCCCTGGCCTTGGGATGGTACATCCCACCACAACAGGCAACATTGCCATGGAGGAACGGACAGCAAGGAAATGCAACTCTGCAGTCATTCCAGCTATCCTGCTGCTTCTCTGCTCTGCTCACAAGATTTTAAAAAGTGCCTGTGATGGGCAGTGCTGTCCCTCTGTCAGTGATGACCACTAGCACTGGACGGGTAACACCGATGCTAAAGAGAACAAAAGACAAGGTGGAAGATGCTCTGGCTCAGCTGGATGAGGAGCAGGGTGGGTAGCAAGCACAATTCCAGGCTGAAGCCTTGGGGAGGCTTATTCCTGCCCTTTGCAGGTAAAGTACAATATCAGCATGGTCTCCTTAGTAGCAACACCACTGATTCCCAACGTGAATTTCCCCACGTACAAACAATTTTTGAGACCAGAGAAACTCCTAAACTGACCGTTCACCTCAGAAGGTCTAGAACAAACCAGCCACACAACTCAAGCAGAAGCAAAGTCCTTGCCAGAGATCTAGCCGAAATATCTGAATACAACAGGATCCATAAATAAAAAAAAAATAAAATTATTTAAAAATCATTTAAAAAGTATCCTTTCTCCAAGGGTAAAATGCAGCCATATCAGCTCTTCGGAACACATTGCTGTGCTTCAGTTATGTCTTCCAGAGATGTATTAAAAGGGATAAGGACCATATTGTAGGATAACCACCATATGCCATTCACCCTTTGTTCTGGCTTTTTTTTTTTCCTTATTTGTCAGGCTCGTTACAACTTTCTCTTGGAAGAGTGCCAATGTCAGAAGTATATACATTATCCCTTCTTTGGGCTTCTAGAAATCTGAGATAATCTCTTCATATGCAGGACAGGAAGAAGTGTCCAGTGGGTAATACATGGTCACACTTCTACTCAGCCTTGGGAGTATCTAATAACCTTTAATCCAGACTGGATTTTTAATTTTTTTAAAAATTTTTTTAAGCCAAAAGTATTACGACTGATAACTCAAACCTTTAGACTCATGGACAGTTCCTCTATTTACATATTCATATTAGGACCTTTCAGGTGAAAGAAGGGTTTCTTATTTTGCATACATTAGTGGTGGTGGTGGATTGATTTCTTTTTTTTCTTTAGGAATGCTTTTTTCCTGTTGCTTTGTTAGCCTCAATATTTTCCTTTTATTACCAGCACATTTCTGATTTATTGCAATGTGGGGCCAGCAAATAAGATTGTCAAAATGAGTATGTGCTCGTTATAACCCACTCAAAAAAAAATAAAAAGGATTTTAAAAGAAAACAAATGCAAGTCAGTTTTAATTTTGACACTGATTGATGCTGATATTTCTGACCAGTTTTATGTTGCACAGATTTTGAACAATATCTTCCTCTGATCTTCAGTGCTGTAGTTATAAATACTTGATAGCATTTTCATAAAAGGATCTTTTTACAATATGCTTAATGAGAGCTTCTGCTGAAGATACACAAGTAAAAGAAACCCAGCTTAATATGGTGATAGTCAGATACTCAATAAGTGGCATGTGTTCTCAAAAACCTCTGACAAAAAACTTTCAATTATTATACCTGTGTCTTTCAGCATCACTTTACTGTATCAATTATTCATGTAACATCTAACTGAAAAATGTTATATTTAGCAATCATTTTTAAAAATCTCTAAACAGTAGCACAAGAGCTGATATGACCAGAAAGATCATTCATCACCTGTCTGTAATGATGAACCTGTCACAAACTGGGAAGAAATAAGTTTTTTTTTTTCCTCTTGTCTTAAAAAAACCCTAAACTACAAAGTTTTTTGTGATCATGCGACATTTGCTTTCCATTTCCACAGCCAGTTAGGGCTCACAAACATGAAAATCCATTATGGAATGGTACATAAAGTGTGACCGATTCTTGTTCAGTCAATTAGTGAGTGAAGTCTGAATATGATGTTTATCTGATCATCTGCATCTTTAGTACAGACATCGGTAAAGGTGGCATTAACAAAGGGCTGGGTTTAACTTCTTGGGAGCAACTGGTTCAAGAATTTGCACATTTGCTGATTACGTGTTCACACAAAGCACACAGCAGTCCCTTTCCTGTTTGTATTAAAAATCTAAGGACCATATATGGAAGAATACAAGCATGTGACAGAAAATAAAGTTAACATTAAAAATCACATTTTGAAAGCTTCGTTTCTATTCATGAAGCTTGTTATTAATGTAGGACTTTTTTTAAAAAAACACTGTGTGGTCTCTTAGTTTGTACTAAGGCACACATTAAATATAGACATATTATTTCTCTGAACACAATGCTATTTTTATTTTACAAGAATTACTCCAGTGACTTCCATATAGAAATTATCTCACACATCTATATTCTGATTATAATATTTGGTGCAAGGGTCATGAATAATAAAATTGCTAAATATGCTTATTGCCATCTATAAATAAAGGTTATCAGACTGCAGGTTTTTGTTTTTAGAGTGGTGGGGAAAGTAGGGTTAGTTGTAAGACAATAGTGCTTTAATTTAACTTTGAAAATAAATGCTTAAAATTATAAATATTCAAATGGCTTCTAAGATGCAGTGAGCCTAAATTAATACTTGCAAAATTAATGCAACAGCACAACTGCAGAAGTTCACTTTATGGCAGAAAGTTCACAGATCTGTCAGCAAAGCATCTATAAACATTGGAGTCGTCTTTCAGCATGGATCCTGTCCTACCCAGTGGTAAAACTCCAGCTTAGGTCTGAGGGGGGGAAAAAAAAGCAATTCTACATAACGGCTATGAAAATTACAATTTATTATAATTACTACTTATCTATGGATGTATTTGGGCAAGGTGGGGAGAGTGTTGCTGTTTTTCAGCTGGTGTTGCCTGGCTGCAGGGAGCAGCCCTGCTGCAGCAGGAGCTCCCACACACGCTGCCTGCACTGCCCTGCAGCCTGGCCAGGGCCAGCTGTGCCCACAGAACTTCCCTGGAGCTGCTGGGTGCTGTGATATGGACACACAGATAAAGAGTCACGGCAAGGGACAAAAGGACTGCTGGAGTTAAAGAAGAAAAGGTAGATCACTATTTTAAAAAAACCCAAAATCTTATCAAGACGTTATACTTGACAAAGAACAAGAGAACAAAATCTGTTTCCTTCCCCCTGTCTTTAGAGTGTCTGAGCACAGGTTGCCCAGCAAGGTTGTGGAGCCTTTCTCCCTGGAGACATTCAAAACCCTCCGGGTTCCTGAATACACTTGCTCCAGGTGACCCTGCCTTGGCAGGAGGACTGGGTGATCTCCAGAGGTTCCTTCCAGCCCTGACTATTCTGTGATTCCATGATTCTGTCTCTGGACTGCTTAAATCAATCTTGTGAACTGCAAATAACAGCCAGCCAAGAGTCACTCCATGTTTCCCACACAAATGTTAGCATTCAAGTCTGAATTATCTGTACTTTGTGTGGCCTTTGAAGAGATAATGCAAAATAGTTTAGTGGTTTGAAGTTACTGTTGAGTTTTGTGTTTTAATGGTGCTTTTCATAGGCTGATTCTCATGGACAAATATGAGGGTAACTTTTGTGTTTCTTTAAAATCTCCCCTGGAAAAGAACCGCTACCCTCAGGCCTCTTTAAGCTGCTGGGCAGGATCTCAGCAGGTATGAGGCTCACACGTTGACATGCACTAAGGGCAGGTCCAGGTGCCTGATGGAAGAGCACCTTGCCCACCCCTGGCAGCGAGAGGAGCTCTGTCCGCAGCCCGGCAGCCTCTCCTGCTGGGAGAGCGACTTGCCCAGCAAAGATCTGTGTCCCCAGGCACTTGGCTACATGTGTGGATGCTAACTCTGCTAATGGTGAGGTTGTAGCGCAGTAATGAGAGGAACAATGTTTGTTTTGATCAGTTTGATAATTCATTTAAAAGTATTGTACCAGAGCCATGGAGACAGAAAGCCATGCCATTGTTACACGCTGGCACCGTCTCGTTATGTGAAGTAATTGAAACCTGTGGGAACAATATATGATTTAAAGCAGACAGTGAGGTTCTTTTCTTAAACAACAATAGCATTGTTTTTCTATGGTCCTGATCTTGCTCATGGGAGCAAACTTCTCTAGGCAAGGAGTTAGGGACAATTTCGGTTGCTGATTTTTAGTGGCCAGCAATGACTTTTCAGGAAGGTTGAAGATTTGGGCCCTTTTTCAATAAAAATGTCTGCAATGGGATGTTCGTGATTTGCATACCTGTACATAGACACGTGGGTTTCCAAGTGCTCCTTGCATGTTTAAGATCAATAGCTCAATTGACAGTAAGGGATGTACACTGAATTTCTCTGGAGGGTGGCTGCATGTTTCTCTAGTGGGGCTTGATGTTTGCTGGGTTAGGGGGATACATACTTAAAACATTGCTCTCTGTTTTGCATTAGGTTTATGTCCTAAATCAACAAATAAAAGAAAAAATAAGAGTGCATTTTAGTATTGCACACCTCAGAGTTGCTCTGTAGCTACCAAGGAATTTCTTTGTAATAATTAAGAGGTTTGGAGACCAGATGTACAAATGACAACCAATCTTGATTTACTTGGAAAAATGAGTCATATCACTTATTATTAACTATTAAAGTAATTTAAACCCTTTTGAGAATAGATCTAACGCTGCAATGCTTTGAAGGTTTGATATGTCTTGTAATCCATAGATTATTAAAGTTAATTTCTCTGCTGAGATCCTACTTTCAGTAAAAAATGCATGCACGCTAAAACGGTGTTGGTTTTTTTTGTTTGTCTCCCTCTTTTTTATAACAAAGATGTACTTTAATTGGCTTTCTATTTATATTGCACTCAATGAAGGTATGGAGGCTGCAAGTGGGAGAAACCTTCCACAATTCTGGCTTGCAAAGCACACAGAAAAGCACACTATTCATCCACAAGTACACCCAAACCTTTCATTTGAGTTGGGTTGTGCTTGTGGGTGCGTGGCGTTCTTTTCTCTCTATTTGTTCTCCATGTATAATTTAGACTACATTTTGCTTTAGAGACCCTTAGCGGATAAGGAAAAGAAGGCAATAACAATATGTTGATTTATATCACCGTGAAACATTTTCCCCCCATACTTCAAAGTAATTTTAATTGAATTTAATCCTCTTGACTTTCATTTACTTATAAATGAGTTTTAGTTGTAATGTTAGAATGAAACAGAATTTAGCAGTTAACAGGTTTTTAGTGTTTTTGATTATAGATTATTATATAATGTTTCTTGGGCTAGAAAATACTGTCCCATATTAGAGCATTTTAAAACCTTCCTCTCTTCACAAGCAGGAGAGAGGCATAACAAAGGTTAAAGTACAGTTCATTTAAAGAAGTAAAAATGTTTGAGGAAATGATTAAAACTGCTGCAAATCAGTTGCCAGTTTATGTTCAGGATTAAGAATATATCTAAGCAGAAGATTTAAAAAGAAAAAAAAAACAACCAAAACACAACAAAACAAAAAAACCAACAACAACAAAAAGCAAACTACTATCTTCCAAAGGAACTATGCCATGCATGATTCCATCAGTTGTGTGAGTGCATTTATCATATTTCAGCTCCTCATCCATAGATCATGGACACTAAGATCCCAATTCATTAAAAATTGAATACTCTATTTAAGCTCGATGTTCTTATGCTTGGAGAAAAACCATGAAACCCTTTTTGGTGTTTTTCTTCCCCCTCTGAAAAGTCACATTTTGCCATTTGATTCCACCTGGACAGCACTCCTCAGTTAATGGCTACATAATTTTAGAGCTTCACAATTGAATGAAAAAAAGAAATTTCAAATGAAAAAGTCTGCTATGAAAATTACAGAATAATTCCCACCTAGCCCCATGCACACACCCGTGAAACCCTTCCTGCTGCCCCAGTCATGACATACGTGAACTCATCTTGAAGTCTGTTTCCTAATCACTTACAATGCACTGGCATGAGTGGGTGCTGTATTGGCAGCTCCTGAGGGATTTTCCCATCCCTGGTTGTGCAGGTCTGTCCTGCACACCCAGCTCACTCGTTAGCAGACACCTCGATCAAGCACAGCTCCCAGGGACACAGCCTGGCACTCTCAGCAGCTGACTTTGTAGACAGAGCTTTGAAACAAGAAGTTTGGAAGCACCAGATGATCTAGTCTGCTAATGAATGAGATCATCATAATGAGGATCTAGTCTGCTAATGAATAAGCTGGGAGTGCAGGATGGGCAGGAGCAAAGAACAAGCTTTTTCTGGGTTTCTGAAGAGATGGGGATGGCTTTGAAGCATTTAGCAGGAGACTTTCCTGTTCTCTGGCAGAAACATGATCAGATACAGGGTATACAAACAACACGGTACCTGCCATTTTAAAATACGCCTACAATCCCTAAGGATCTCAGCTATGAATATTCAGATTTTATGTCTTACATAGTTATAAATATAATTTTGGTATTATCTTTCCAGTTAGCACATCCATATTTGCCTTTCTTACTGGGGTCTTCTGCCATCCATACTACTACATATTTGAAATGCATACAGGTATCTGTCTTCTTCATTGGAGCAGAGACATCCATTCTGTTTTCAACTCATGATGCAAAAAAATTCCCCTACTTGAAAAAAACTAGAAAAGTGCAAACCACTCCCCTCCCAAAACACGTGTATTGATTAGGTAGTTTGTTTTTCTGACATAGAAATCACTTATTTAGTAAGTTTTATTAAATGCATTGATGCTTATCAAGGTAACTCCATGCATAACATCTGAAAACTTCCCGCCTATTAGAAAATCTCAGAACTTTATCCACATGTACTCTGACACAACACATTCACTGACCCCGTCAATGCACCTATTGCCAGCTAAGCTTACACAATACAGGGAGTTATGTTTTCCAGGGAAAAATCCATTAAAGCCAAGAGAAATTGCCTGTTTGCATTTGCATCCACTTTTATGAAAGAGTACAAGATAGAAAATGCAGACAATGTGTAGATGCAGAAGTACTGTTATTAAAGGTGTACATGCAGCAAGCACATCCCACACTCTCAGTCCTGTAACCACTGTATCCTGCTATACAATAACAACCTGCTTCCTATTCAAAGTAATCACTGGTGAGGGCAAATCTTTAATTTTTAATGCTGCCTGATGTAGGCAGCCCAGTGTTCTAAATGAGAAAAAAAAAAAAAAAAGACCTGGCCCTAAGAGATGCATGTGTCTATAGACTCTGCTTAAGAAAATTAAATGGGACAAATAAAGTACTTAAACATAAAGTTTGAAGGAAATTCCAATTAAATGCCTTGTCCTAAATAGACAAGTGTGGATTGACTGAAGTTTTTCCTCAAAGGCAAAATTTTCTGTTCATTCCACATGCTACTCTCATGAGTGGAGGAAGTTCTCATCCATTCAGCAAGCAGCCACCTATGTTTGACAGAAAAACCTCTTGGTTTCCTGGAGCAGAAGATAGATGCCTGTGGGACAATCAAGCATACAAAGAAAGAAAAGGTGGGCAGGAATAAAGGTCTCCCCATGAGTCCGGCTCTTCAGAAGGTGAAAGAAATGGTTAAGGACAGTTCCCTATAAGAGAGGGCTTCAAAGTTTTGCTGTCAGTATTTTTCCACTTCTGGCTGATGCACAATAGCAGCTCATCCTGCTGGGTGCCTGTTATGCCATAGCATGCTCAGAACACACCCTAATCCTTTCAAGTACTGTCAGTACCAGCTATGGATTCTTTAAGTGCAAGAGGGGTTAAAAGAACAAAGCAATCTGGTGGTCCCTTTCTCTTTTGTAATTCAAGTTTCTTCCTAGGAATTGGAAGGAACTGGAATTGGCCCCCATTTTCTTGCATATACAGATGCCTGTTACTAATTACCACAGTTGAGACTGTGACCTGAGAACTGAACTGCAGCAAGAGCTGCAATCTCTGTTCTTGTTCTCCAAGGTTGCACCACTGATCCTGGAAGTGGGAAAGGTGATGTTTAGCATTTGTCAAGAAAAGTGAGAAAAGTATTACAAGCTTTATTTTACACAATCTACTGCTCTTCAATTTTTGAGGTCAATTCCAGAAGTTGAGTGTTACTGTGGGTCAAAACCCAGAAATTCTGATTGAAGAAATGTGATTCTCTGCACAGAGGGAAGGGGTGTTTGTGGAAGGCAGGTACCACACCACTGCAGATGCAGACACTTGTGGGAGCTTAGGTAACCTCACTGCCCACAAGCCTGGGGAGAGCCTGCCCCAGAAAACCTACTCCAGTTGGAAGAAGGAGCTTTGCTTGGCACCTTTTGGAGGCATTGTGGCTGCCAGGGCTGCAGCCCTCCCCCCCTCCCCGCAAAAGGGCATAAATGATTCAGAATTAGGGACCATTCCCAATGTAGGGTGCCAGTGGGAAGTGCAGGAATTAAGCCCTGTGGGACTCCCACCTGGCCACTGCAGCAGCACTGTGAGGCCGCTGTGGTGCTGCTGTTTTAAAGCCTTTTAGCACTTCGTAAAGCAGCCCTTAGCAGCCCACAAAGTTTACTTAATTCCATATGAGCTGTAAAAGGCAGGATGGGAAAGTCTGGCCTTTACAGAGTGGGGGGAGGAAAGGTTTCAGTGCTTCTTCAGAAGGCCCTGGGTAAAAGGGGATCCTCCAGCACCCAGCCCCATGGTGAGCTAAGAAGATGACAGGAGATGTGAAACCTGGACAGCACCAAACATCATCCACACCACGTGAAGCAGATGAGAAACAAGCTAATTTTATCTAAATACAGGGACAGTCTACACTACAGTACTTGATACTTTCAATAATACTGATATCACCAGTTAATAAAATCTTGAATAGTAGTTATTAGTAGCAACAAATGAAGGAACCTACACAAACACTGAGACTAAAATATGATGCAGAAACCATGATACAACTGATCAGAGCACCAACAATTACTGACTGCTCAGAAGAAACACATTTATCCAGTGATTTGTATTTTTCATGAATCAACCCAACCCACTTCTAGTTGTGTGTTAAATGAGGTCAAGATTACTATTACCGTGAAAAATCAAAGAATTCCATTCAGTATTGTCTCAGCACACAGAACACAGCACAGAATATGAGAACTGAGTGTGTCTGCTGTTGTACAATACTATAGTCAAAATATGAGTGAACTGTGTAGCAAAATCTCAATGCTAAATGGGATATCAGCATGTGGTGTTCCATATTCTTGACCTATGTAAGAGTTGCCTGTTCTGTAGCTCTTGATATCCACAGAGCTCACACTGGGTTTGTACTCTCTTATATCTTTTTATATTACCATAAACATTAAAAACATTATAACTAAAATGTGAGAATGGCCTGCACCTGATTTTACCACGTGTTATGCTAATATACCATGTTAATGAGCTATACTAGGAATATTGAAAATGCAATAGCATCTTAATGTAATATTGATAAAAGACTGACATTCCTGCTCATTCTGTCTCACTTGCAACAGTGCCTGGCAAATTATAGCTGTAGTTTCAAGATCATAAACTTAGAGGAAACATATTCAGGGTCTGTCAACAGTTGAAAATAGGTTTCACCATGCATTTGTGTCTGTCTTCTTCATAAAATGTTTAATGCACTGTGTTTTGCAGCACAGTTTATACTGCATGTGACCAATATATGGAACTCCTTCTGTGTAATGCGAGATCATGTAATAGCTGTAGTAAACCAAATGTGCAATAATATTTATATACATCTGCTTTACATATAGGGTAGCAGCATGCACGTCTATACACATGAGATTCAGCCATGTATATACATAGCCATGCAAATTAACTCTTCAAAGACTTGAAATAACTTTCTGTTTTGCTTTTGTTTGTGGAAATGGAGTTACATGGAGCTTGCCAGCACCTCTCACAAGGAAAGTGGGATGGAAGGGCAACCAGCCTTTTAACATTGCTTCATTGAATACCTGAGTATTTCCACTACTCTGGGTATAACTCCACTAGCATACTACGAGCATGATAATGCATTTACCAACATACAGCCCATTTCAGCTCCCGGTTTATCAAAGTTCTATTTGATTTATAAATAAAACACTGTAAGAAATTATTCCATAGGATTAGGAATCAAATTCAGCTTCTGTGTAATTCAGCAGACTTTAAAGGATTGCTCTAGAGAAGAATTTTGTTCTCCCAATCTAACATATTTGAGGAGTTTTGAGAAAAACTGATTTTTTTAACAAGAGTTTTACAGATGTCTGCTAAAACCTTAATAGAAGCTTTGAGCCAGAGACTCCTATAATTCAACCCCTGAACTTCTGAACAACAATTTTATTTAGAAAGTTGATTTATTCATAAGTAAATAGGATACAGTGTGGATGAAGTACAAGGGATCAGGAGGCAGTTATTAGATTTATAAGTACAAAAGCCTCACTGTTGCAGACAGTGGAGGCTCAGCAGTTACTGTACCTTTCAAAACTAATATGTAACCATATCTGTTTTAAAAGAGTGATTCATATTACTCCGAATGCATGAGAAACTCTTTCTCATCCCCACCACAGGAAACTTGAGTCTGATTTTAATGAGCTTCAATTGGAATGTGGCCTTTGAAAAGTAGTGCATTTGAAAAGATGGAACATTAAATTTTGTAATGATGTAAAACATCTTCAATTTTTGACAGGACAATGGTGCTTATTGTGCTTTATGGGCCCAGTGGTGATTCAAAGGTCACTTTGTATATGACTCCACAGACAGGGGCAGCAGTGAATGAAAATTAGGTTACATGTGATCAGCTTTATTATTAATCAGATGAAAATGGATTTTTAACATTTTTCTAATGAGCAACAGAGAAAGAAGAAAATACCATGAATAAAACTACAAGAAGGAACAGCAAGACCAAAATGCACAATGTGCATAACCAAACCAACGTGTATTAAATCTGAAATCCTTAAATACTGTCTCAAGAAATAAAATGCAGCAGCATATTTTTGTGTCATAAATATATAGAAAACTGCTATACTGAAATATACTAAACTGAAATACCTACTGTAATTTACTATCTCTGTCCTTTGTTTATAACTAACTAATGAACTGATTTCTTCGTACAGTATATTATAGCAGCACCAGATAGCAGTGCGATGGTTAAGGTTGTGTCAGCATTTCCATTATAAATCCTGTTTTTCAGGGGTTTATAACTCAGCTGTGAAAATGCAGCCCAGGCTAAAACTTGGCGCACAAGGTCTCTGCCAGGAAGAACATTTATTTTACAAATCTCCCCAAAATGTCTCTTGGAATATTCTGGTATCATATGAACATGAATTATACAAATATGGCAAAAGTTTTCTAGTTTAGAACTCTGCTTTTGTTTATCTATAGAAACAGGTTTGATTTTAAAAAACCAAGCTGCTCGTCCCTTTATTAAATGACAGGCTAACACACCTTTGCTCTGGAAAGAGCAAAAAATTAATATTTGAAAATCCTTTGAAGCACAACGCCAAAGCAGAGCACTGTTTTTGCGTACCCAGGAATATTTTCATGCTAAATAAAACACGGTGCTACAGAATTAGATTGTTGAACATTTACCATTGGGTCCTCATGCTGCGAGTGAACTTGCATTAAACCTCACATTAATAAAGCGCTTAATCACAAGAAGCCTGTGTGTCTAGCTCTGTGTTTGGCTCAGCCAAATGCCATTTGGCTATCAAAGACCTGTTTTGATTAGCAGCTAGTGCCAAGAAGCAGGGAGAGGGGTGGCTCACAGAAACGAGAAATGCTTCTTTTTGCAGTTAATCACCCAGAGAGGAGCAGAAAAAAAACACAGAACAGCGATGGCTGAGAAGCAAATCCAAAATCAGCCCCAGTGACAACAAAACAGCACAGGTCCCATCCTGCCAGTCACCAAGGATGTCGGGCTCTGCTGTGGAAAGCTCATGGCCAGGGCTGGAGCCACCTACCCTAATTTCCAACTTTCCAACAAAGTGGAACAGTGTCACTGACGTGTCTCAAAGGAATGGTGGGCAAACAATGCGACAGCCAAGTTACAACAGCAAAAAGCACCAGTCAGCACAAGAGAGGGTGTTATATGAGAGGCTGGGAGTATTTTCTATCTTTCAAACAGATTTACTGGGATATAAATGGGGGGGGGGGGGGGGGAATTAGACAGGGGTGTAAGGAGCACTGCATGCTCCCTCCCTGCTTTCTCACACAGCACACACTCCCAGCCTTGGCATGGGGGAAGTGGACATGTCCTCCTGCCCCATTTGTGCTGTCCGTGCCCAGCCTGACCTCGGGTTTTTAACATTGGCATTTCCTGAAAACACCCCATGAGTCCATACAAGGGTGGCTGCTACATCCCCAGCAGAGCTGCTATCTCTTTCCAGACAGCATTAGAACACACAGAAGATGCTGGTTAACTTTTTCATCCTTCTATCTCTGTCCAAAACCTTACATCTGCAGGCAAGCCACAACCCCAAGCAATGGAAGAGGTGCAGCAGAACCCAGGCAGTGCTGGCTGAGTGTCCCAAAAACCACAGCAGTACAAAAGCCACAGGCCCAAGGAGCAGTTGCCTCCCACAGCCACTTCTCTCTGATAAACACCTGAACTGCAGGAAGAGTTTCTTGCACAGCCTTCCTACATCCCTGGTGCATCCACACAAGATCATCCACAGCCTTGGCCCAAGGCTTCTGAAAGAAAACCACTCCAGCTCCAGCACAATCATCACGGATGTCCCGTCTGCCAGGGGAAGTACACGACACAAAAAATCACTCAGGCACATTCAAAACTGTTTACATTAAACAATGAAAAGGAGAGAAGACTGTGAGAACAAACGTGCTGTAGCTTACACTGAGTCATGTGTCAGCCCTGCAGAGCAGTGAGCAAGCGGGTTCTTCCCCAGCACCACCAGCCCCTGTGAGGCAGGCAGATGCTCTATTGCAGCTGCAGAGCCAAGCTGCCCATGCAAAAAGCAAGTTCCCTGTAGAAGAAGGAACATTTGACTGAGTGGTGACTGAAGACACATTATTTGCCAACCAGAAAGACAAACCAAATGTCATTGACAGCAGAGGGTTGGAGGAGAAACATCTGAAATTCGCCACATCAAGGCTGCACAGCACCAGCATTACCCACTGCAAAGCCCAGACAGAGGCTGCAGGAGGCTCCTGGTGCTCCACCCCAAACATCTTTGGAAAGGAAAAGAATTCAGCAAGGTCTTACTGTGGTTCCATGGTGCTTTCTTGCTCTCCTGTAGGAGGTTGTTGCAGCAGAGAGCTAAACCCTGTTTAACTAAGGAGAGCACCTGGACCCCATGCCTGGCTAATGACGCTCAGGTGCTCCACTGGTGCTTCTTCAGCTTCCCAGCCTTCATGCCAGGCAACCTTACCCAAACAGACTTGGGGCATTTTCCTGATTTCCAGCTTATTTCTGGGGGAAGATATAGGGATAATTACTTTTCCATGTATTTTATATTCATTTGTGGTTCTGCTCCCAAGGAGGGCAGGGAGCACTGAAGCCTGTTTGTACATCTTGAAAGGGAAGGGGGGGAAGGATTCTAAAATACACATTCTGTTAAATAAGGATGCAAAATTATGTCTGTTTCATTGGCAGTGAGGTCTGACTATCCAAGGCTGAAATAATGCATGTTTCTTTAAGAAAATACATAGAATTTGCAGTAAAATATAGAGGATATGCCATAGTGTTTTTGATTATTAAGCTAAATAGCCATGTAAAATGAGTACAGCATATTGGCACTAATTCCTGCTGTACTGAGGCTCCTTTGTGAAATTAGTTAATTAGTTTCCCCCACCCCCCAGTCCAAAACTTTGCTCGAATGAATAAATTTGTGGTTAGCACAAGTATGAAGAATTCTGCTTTTCTTGGCTAATTTTTTCTCTCTTTCCCCCTTTTCAAAGGAAACTTCCCCTAACTATCGGGATAGCAGTGTTCGTCTTGGATATAAAATGACTGGCTAAAGAGGTAACATTAGCAAAAATTTATTTTGTGTAGCAAAACAGCTGCCCATATTTTCTCTGTCCATCACAGCATAAGGTGAACCAACAGATTCAGCAGACTGTTATAAACTTGTTAATTCTTTAATAAATGAGCCACAAAAGAAGTGCTAATTAACTAGTAAAAATGTTTAGGGATTCTGTGAAAAAAAATCATAAGGATTGAAAAATGTATGCTTAGTGATATGTAAAAAAATATGGGTTTTTAACTCAGTTTCTGAGACTTTTACAACAAAGTGCAGAGAAAGACAGATGAAATTATGTTCTGACTACATGCACTGAATAAGCCCAAAGGGAACCTCTGTATATAGTTATCAGTGGCACTGAAATCTGCTTAGGAAAGCAACAAGTCTTTTGTTCTGTTGACAACAGTTATTACAATTAATTCATTTTGTGATTGGTATTTGCACTGAGTGACAAGGTGTTATTTTACCTCAGTAAAAGTTAAAATGGTAATACCTACATGTGAAATAACACTGAGTTTGCTATCACTCACTCAAGAAAAGAAAAGGCTGTTCAGAAATGCCTGCTCAGCCACCACAGCAAACCTGAAGTGTTAGCATCAGGCTTCTACTCTTATTTCCCCAGATATGCATTTTTGCTCTTCTAAAAGTTTATTTGGGAGGGGGGGGAAAAAAATGGGGGAAAAAAATCCCACTTTTTACTAAGTGACAGAACAAAGCATCAGTGAACAGAGCAAGGGGTGTGCAGAGGCTCAGGGGGTGAAGCGCGGCTGTGGATGCAGGCTGAGCCCGGGCAGTCAGCGCTGAGCACACAGCACTGTGCCCCGGGCCGGGTCCGCGGCCGGGCAGCAGCAGCTGGCACAGCCGGCATGGCTCTGGGGGGATGGAGAGCACCCCGCTCACGGGAGGGACAGCAGCGCGGCCCGGGCAGGGTGCTGTCCGTGACACGCCCTGGGAGCCGGAGCAGGAGCATCCTTCACCCCGGCCGGGGGCTCTGTCTGTGCCCTGGGCTGCGCTCCGAGCCCCGCCACAGCAGGGCTGGGCCCTGGTCCTGGCAGGGACACGGCAGGGGCCGAGAGCCAAGGGCCGACAGGAGGGTCTGTGTGGCCGGGGGCAGGGCAAGGTGCCAGGCTGGAGCTGCGGAACGGCTCAGGGCTACAGGCACGAGTCACACACACGGCTCCCGGCGCTGCTGGCCCGGCCCGGCCCGGCCCGGGTGCCACCGGGCGGGACCGCTGTGGGGATGGGGGAACGTGACGGGATGGGGGAACCTGAGGGGAACCTGAGGGGATGGGGGGAACCTGAGGGGATGGGGGAACCTGAGGGGATAGGGAGAACCTGAGGGGATGGGGGGAACCTGAGGGGATGGGGGAACCTGAGGGGATGGAGGAACCTGAGGGGATGGGGGGAACCTGAGGGGATGGGGGGAACCTGAGGGGATCGGGGGAACCTGAGGGGATGGGGGAACCTGAGGGGATGGAGGAACCTGAGGGGATAGGGAGAACCTGAGGGGATAGGGAGAACCTGAGGGGATGGGGAAAACCTGAGGGGATAGGGAGAACCTGAGGGGATAGGGAGAACCTGAGGGGATAGGGAGAACCTGAGGGGATAGGGAGAACCTGAGGGGATGGGGGAACCTGAGGGGAACCTGAGGGGATGGGGGGAACCTGAGTGAAACCTGTGGGGCTGGGTGAACCTGTCGGGAATGGCTAGGAAAGCCGAGCCCCATGGCAGAGTCACACCTGGCTCTGCCCCCTCTGGATTACCTGAGCCCCATGGCAGAGTCACACCTGGCTCTGCCCCCTCTGGATTACCTGAGCCCCATGGTAGAGTCACACCTGGCTCTGCCCCCTCTGGATTACCTGAGCCCCATGGTAGAGTCACACCTGGCTCTGCCCCCTCTGGATTACCTGAGCCCCATGGCAGAGTCACACCTGGCTCTGGCCCCTCTGGATTACCTGTGCACATCCACATAGGGAAGGGGCCCCACAGCTGCTGCTTAGACCCTCAGCTGCCCATTTTTAGCACGAGAAAGACAAAGCAAGGAGCGAGGAGCATTAGATGATATAAATTTTACTTTTTGTAGCAGGACCCAGCAAACCAAGGAAAGTTTGCAGCACTAGCAAATGGCAAATAATCCATTAGCTATGGATATTTCAGCACGTCTCTACTTTTATTATAAGTTAGCCTCTCTAAACCATTGACTTAACAGAGAATCATTATAAATCCCCATTTTGAATTTTTTTATTAGCAGTATTTATCACCTTCTCAAAATCAATCCTATATTTTTAAATTAAAACAAATGACTACTTGTACTGCAATCAATATGAGTACATTTCCCTTTTTTAAAAGGAGAAAAAATTGAATACAAAGAAATGTCCTTCTTTGGCTGCATCAATCCAATTTCAATATAATTCAATATTTAATAAATATAATCCTCCATGTCTGTGCAGGGAAACATCATAAAAAATGCAAAAGGTTTCTTGGTCTCCAATAACTTGCATGAAACAAAGTGTTTCCTTATTCCTTCCATAAATACTGCAGTCATATGCTACTATGTTTTGTTCTTCCTGCTTATTAGAAAGAGTTTGCTCTGATTATGTATAAGAAAGGTGGTTTACATATTTCATGATTAAAAATCCAAAACGCCATCTACCATCTCCAGAAAAATATCATCTTTATCTCTTTGTACTTCTTTGACTTGTCATTTTTGAAAGGGCGAAAAAGAAGAACCTTATATAATACCTAATTTGTACATCTGTGGTTTCCCTCTGACTTGCATAGGCACCATATGTCTTTAATTATCATAATAGCCTTAAAGAACCTGTTCAGTGGGAAACGCATATGATCCTTTTATTAGTGGTTTGCAATTTAAACAGTTCTAACAGAAAAGGTCTGGCTATAAGGGACTGAGAAGCACAAAGGTCTAAAAACCCCGTTATTGACCTCTGAAAGCATGAGTTCAGATCCCACCCACCGAGGTGGGACTTGGCTCTCCCGCCTCTGACAGAGGTAATCAGTCGCATGTGAAACGGCTCTTCTGGACCTGCAAATGACATAACCTCCAATCTCAAATGACTTGATGTTTCAGTCAACGACTGGCACAGTGAAACCAGGGTCTACAAACACCATGCACCCACTCTGTGCCTCCTCCTGCCTAGTGAGCTCTTGCACAGAGATGGTGTGGTAGGAGAAGCCCTGCAAGCTCCAAAAGCCCAGAATTTCAGCAATTCTCATTAGTCATTGCCCTTTCAAATTCCCAGTTTTGTCCTTTATGCAAACACAAGACTGGTGAGCACGCCAATATCCCAGTCATTCGGAGGTAGGAATTAAATTTAACAAGTTCAATTCACTCCTGATTCTGGACATCTAAACACATAATCAGTCTGATAATGTTATTAATTATCATTCAAGTGACAACCTTTGACACTGGCATGCTCCCACAACCTCCCTACTCCAACAACTCAAACAGAAAATCGTTGGCATGAAAACCCACAGTCTTATGAACAAAAATTGCAAATAAGCAGGCACTGAACATACAACAGGGAGTAAGCAAAATCCCCCTTTTCAGAGAGAAAGCAGAGGTTCACACAATAGCTCAGTCACTTGACCCAAAATGAATTTCTGCACAACTTCAACCCAAAACAGATAATTTTCACCCCAAACAAAGGTCTGTGGGGAAAAGGGGGTGGGGAAGGGAGCCTAGCTAAAATTACACTGAGGCTGGAAGTCGTTACGGCTCCATCTCAGGAGATGGATGGTGTCCTCATTAGAATGAAGCTTTATTTAGATGGACAGACAGAATCTTTATTAGAACATTAGGCTAAAAAGTTTAAATGTCAGGAAATATGAAATTAGGATTCTGCAAATAAATGCTGACTCTGAGAAAAAAAAACAAAAAAACTTAGAGCTCCCTGTACAGATCCCACTGGACATACTTAGGAAAAATGCGATCGCTCAGGAATTGCAATCTCCTGTGCCAATCTAACCCTTCAAGGGTATTCTTGGAAACCTCTGTTTCACAAAAGTCAGAAGAGAACCCTTTTCTTGGGTAAAGTGGTTTTCACTCATGATCTGATGCTATCAGCTCCATCCCTGGCTGCACACTGAGCCCAGAGGAAAGGTAGGACTCAGGAGCTGCCATTTCCCACCACCCATTTCAGGAAAAGCCCATGCAGAGGGAAGCATGCTGATATTGGAAACCCATTTCCAGCTGCACAGACCCGAAAAACTGTGAATCAGCCATTCTTTACCCTTCCCTGTATTATTCCCCATTCCCAGCCCTCTGCTTTCTCCAGGGAAACTCAGGTATTTTGCAGTGATGGAAAGACAGCTTAATTATCTTGCATACAAAAGAGATGGTCATAGTTTTCCATTTTACCTGCAAGCTAATGGATCTTGGGATACCAGACGTGGATGCACAGAATCCCCTCTGGAGCCCTTCTGGTGATTTGTCGTCTCTTGGTTGCCTTTGGTACACACGGATCTCTGCCGAGGTAATATGTGAGCTATTGCACACTAAAAGCAGATTTTTGAGAGAGGAAGCTCAGGTACACACACACACACACACACACACACACACCCACACACACACACACACACCCACCCCCGCCCAGGCACCCTCCACCCCCTCATCCTGCACCTGGCTCCACCAGGGACCTGAGGAGGATCTTCCCATCTCCCAGATTTCTGTGGGCCAGGCTGCAAAGGCACAACAGGGTTTGCTCCCGAGAGCAGAGCTCTGCATGGCACAGTCCTTGTCCCTCATCCCAGGCTCATGGGAAAGGGATGCAGGTGCTGCTGTCCCCCACGCTGTGCCGGGACAGACCCAGACAGCTGGGGAGATGGCCATGCTGACTGAGCAGCCATCCCCATGGACCTCACCTGAGCTCCCTATTCCTCTTGTATGCAGCAATTCATGGCAGAGGGTCACCCACCTGCACATTGTAGGCTGTCCCCTTTGCCAGGCTCTAGGCCTCCACACTGAACTTTCTACTTGGGCCAGAAGGGGATGCTTATAGAAATGGATTTTCTGCTGGAAAAAGAAAAACAAAATCTTGCATACGATCATCTAAATAAATAAAGATTTCTCTCCTTAGGAATTTGGGGCTTTTGTTTCCAGTATTAATCCAGCAAAAATATAGCTCTCCTTTTCCACAGCCTCACTTCTAGAACATCAAGGTGAATTCTTCTGGTGGAACAGAAGTGCTCAGTGATTAGCTTGCAGCATGGGGAGGACAGCAGGGAATACCACAGCTGCAGTTGCATAGCCAGAGGAGGATCACTGACCAGGCCAGCCTGACTTCCACTCAGTCAGGTTTGGGTACCTCTCACACCACCTTCTAAGCAAGTGACTCTGCCAGCCCCCAGCAAAGGAGGGAGCACTGACATATCCCACCAGGATGTATTTCCTCGCCTTTGGAAACACACACAAGACCCATCCATCCCTCCATCCATCCGCTGAATTGATGTCTGCCACCACCAAGTACAGTCAGCCCAGAGACCCTTCATGCTCCAAAACTCAATCAAAGTGCTTCCACTTCTTCTCCCACACATGTATGGACCCTGTTCTACCTTAAGAGAAAACCCAGCTCTGGGCCTGGGAAAACTCTTTCTTTCTTCTTTTTAAGGATCCTCCTTTCACAGTAAGGATCCTCCAAATTTCCAAAAAGTGGATAACAACAATACCACTGTGATCCCATCTGCACACAGCAAAGGCACTGTAATGCATAGAGCATAAACCACCAAATTCCCACAGACAGCATCTGTCTTACTACAAACAATGGACCATTATCTTGTAAATAATTCTGATTAAGCTGCAGCATTTTCCCCAAACAAACAGTAGGGGAGCAGAGGGTGAGGATTTTTCTAGTGGGAGTGCCGGTTTTCTCCTTCCCCAGCACTGCCACTCAGTTTTTTATTCAACTGATTGGCCCCCTCCCCTCCCTGCTCTGTCCCCCATGGCTTGGTTTTCATCTTCTGACCTTATCCTGGTGTCAATCATTTTGGCAACTAAAGAGGGAGCCGTCATGTTAATGGGATTCCCACCTCTATCCTTTGGGAAAGTTTTCTGGTTTGTTTTCTTCTTTTTCACCCCAATGTACAGTTATATAATGATTAGTGAATACACCCAGAAGCCCTCCTGTTATTAAACAGTTCTCCTGTCAGGGCATGGAAAACTCAGCTGCACCGCTGGGTGCTCATTGGTGCTGGCCAGAGTTTGGGGATGTCTGGTTGTGCCGGTGATGTGTCTCGCTGTGTTTGGAATCCGGATGGACATGGCATGGCAGCAAACTTAGCTGGGCAAAAGCTGTCACCCTCCTCAAAGTCCCAGCAGGGAGGGCAGAGCCCTCAGCTGCTGGCAGTGGGGAGCAGGGCAGGGGCTCCCCAGTCCTCAGGAGCAGCACACTGCTCTCCTCTGCACTCCAACTGGCAGGCTGAGCCAGCAACAGGTTAGCAAGCATCTGCTGAAAGGATTTAAAAGAAAACCAAGCACACAGGCTGGAACAGGGTTAGGTTAGCAAAGGGAGAATTGAGACACACTCAGGGATAAGATGTCCTTTTTCTAAAGTTCTCAAACTGATCTATGTGTCAGCTGTGAATTGAGGAGAGCCCCAAAGAAATTCTGAATTTCATCTTTAACCTGTTTATCTCAATGCACAAACCTTTTCTTATATGTCTCTCTTGATAAATGTCCCATTTTTATATGGCTGAAGTGTTGGTTTCTCTTTCCTGCATTCTCTCTTAACTTGACTTGTTATTCATGTAAGAATTTTGGGGTCAAACACAGTTCCTGGCTTGAATTAAAAAAAAATAAAATAAAGTAGTAAGGACTAACACAGGATGGGGACATTGAATAACAGGCAAGAATAACTTTCAAGTTGCTAAATGAAATTACTGACATTCAATAAAAAATCATACAAAAGCTAATTCAGCCACCAGACTGGGATCTTCTGAGCACCATGGGGACCAATCACACCAGCCCTGGACAGGAAGGACAAACTGTGGCAGACAGTGTGGCAGGACCTCAGCTGTGACAAGGAGCTGCTCACACAAGCACAGCAGTGGGCTGGGGAGGGAACAGCCCAGCAGACGCTGCTGAGCCATCACCTGCTGTGGCTGGTGGCACACAGGGCTGGGGCTGGCACTATGTGGCAATGGCCAAACCCTGAAAGCTTAGCCCAGCTGGGACCTCAAGAGACCTGAGGTAAAAATTCATGGATTTGGTGAAAAGACATTATGGTCAAAGCATGCCACAGCTGCTGCAGAGAGCCCTGAGCACCCTTGCTGGGCACGGGGAGGAGTAAGAGAGGTTTTGGTGGTGGGTTCTCTGGCTGCTCAGGAAGTCAGGCTTACCCACACCACTTGGGCACTGCTGCCATGTGCACACAGCCCCTATTTGCAATGCGTGTTTATTTTCAGCAGTAAATTTTTATAGCTCACTGTAGCCATGTCAGAGAAAGGAAGCATTTGTACAGTGAGGACTTATATAATGTTCTTCATCCTCAAAGTGCTTTACAAACATTATTTAATTCATTTATCCTCACAGCACTTCTACCAGGGAGATAAGTACTATTATTCTCCATTTCATAATGTAGAATCCAAAGTGGAAAACTTATTTCTTTCCATGGTCAGTGAGTGAATCACAGGTAGACCTGCAGTGAGGATTGCCAGCTTCTGAATTGGATCCCCCCGTCCCCAAATCTTTTTTAAAAGACTCATGTTCTGACAGAGACATGCCACATATCGGGATATGCCTTGGGTTTTTCCTTCAGTAAGAGATAATTAAGGAACAATTCTGTCTCTGATCCCCAGCATGGCATGCTATTTTCTACCCCACTGTTGCTCTGCAGTGGAACAATGGCTGTTCTATGCAAGGAAGGGCACTGCAGACGCCCCGGATCAGAGGAGATTGGCTTAAAGGAACTGGCTGGCCTTCGTCTCTCTGTGCAGACAATGGGGTGGGCAAGGCAAATGCCTGGCGTGGGGGTGGCTTCAGGGACACCTGTTTGTAAATGGCACTGCTCTGGGCAGGAGCCTGTCTTAGCTGAAATCACTCACACCCAGCACACCTATCTAGAAATTTCATGTAGAAGGAAAATTGCTGTGGTTTCCAGCATTTGGTCTCAATCATAAACGTAATCCTTTTACATTCATGTGGGAGGGGTGCAGAGTGCTCCTGGTTCACCTCTGTGGTGCTGCTGTAAATAAACCTCTTTCCTGTCTGCTCCTCGCCAGCAAATGTGTGACTGCTTCAAATGGCTCTAACAGTTACGGTGAGCTTGAGAGGCTCGATTTCAATACAGCTCAAAAACCAAAATCACGACCGGGTCTTCTAAGGAAGTGTTCAGATCCAAGAACTTAAAGCAAAATCAGGGATGACAAACTGAGAAAAAAAGCCCCCGAATTTTATAATTTCCGAGAAAGACAAGTTTCACCTGTTACGATTCTTGTTAGTGGAGACCTTGGCCACCCTGGCTTTTTTCCAACTTTATGTTTTTACAGTAATCAAACTGCATTTATCCCCAAACTTTCTAGGTAATTTTCAAGCTCAAAAAAGACACACTCATTAACAAAGCACGCCATGGAATATTGCAGAAGATATGACCATGTCCTACTGGGGAAAGGGCCATACCTAGATGCTGCTTCAAAACAATCAGAACAATTGTTTAGTGATAAATGTTTTTTGCATATGACTCATCAACCCTTGAAAACAGGATTCCTTATATAATACAAGTGCTGACACAGCCTTCACTTGAGTGGTGTGACTGCAGCTGTATAATTACAACTTTAGATTTGATGTTATGGACCTTAGGTTATGCCATACAGACAAATGTTCCATTGTAGTACAGAGATATTTTTTCCTTAGTCATATTGCCCACAGGAAAATAAGGACTATATTCACAGCTCGCTGCATAGAAGTTTAGGCATGGAACAGCCACCAGTACTATACAAAATGAGATTGTACCAGATGGGGGTTTAAATGTGGATTCATAATTGTCACTTTTTCTTGGTTTTTTGGGTGGGTTTTTTGGGGTTTTTTTGGTGTGTCTTTTTTTTTTTTTTTTCCTGTGCTCCAAGTTGATACTTTTTTGGAAGTGTTCTCCAAATAAAAGGAAGAACAATCTCACACTGGGTCTGGATAAATGTTACAGTTGTCTCACAAATGCTGTATTATTTCTAGCCCTTCCAAAATAATATAATTGTCCTACTGCTGAACCACAGATTTTTCTCAGTATGACACAGAACACTAAAATGTCAGGTCCTGACTCATGGTGTTTTGGTGGAATAAATAAAACGTACCAATATGCTATTCAGAAGGGAGAGCATTAATGAAGATGTGACACCAGGAGCCCCAGCCATGTTTTCCTTTAGCTCCCACTGCATGCTCAGCAGTGCTCCGGACCATGGGCCACCTGCCAGGGATCCCATCCTGGAAACACTTACCACGGACCTGGGTGGTGTTACTGGCACTGGCAAGGCTGGCTGCTCACTCCCCTACACTTGCTTTACCTCAGGAGAATCCTACATGGGCCCTGGGGAGGGAGGCTACTCTCAGGATGCTCATGGCACACTCTTCCCATGGGAAACCAAAGTGAGTGTTCAGGGCTGTTTGCAGGATTGGAGCTGTGACTTCAGTGAGGCTGGGCAAGATTACCCAAGAAAGATCACTCTTTCTGTCTGCTCCTCGTATTTCTCCACTGGGATAGGCCTTGCACACCCATTGCTTGCTAAATTTGCATTTCCAGCTGCAGCACTAGAGCACAGTATTTGGCTCACCCTGGCCAAGCACCCCGGCACTAATATTTACACACTTAATCCACCCACACTGCTCATTTTCAACGCAGTGGCATCTACAGAAATTTCTACTGGAATTTAATAGTGACAGAGGAGAAACAGGTCCCACATTCCCAAGGTATTTTCTGTGACAGAGGATACAAGTCTCATGTTCCCCCCCACCCCCCTTATATACCTGCCTAACCATACATGGCACCATTCTAATGCCTTAAAAGATGGGACTTTTAAATAAATATCATTTACAACAAGCAGCTTTGCAGAGTTTGCCTCTCAAAGCATGAAACAACTGTGGATTGCATGTCTTTGGTCTGCCAAAAGGTACCACAGTTTCTCAGAGAGTTTTCTTGAATTAATCAACAAAATGACTCAAAACTGCACTAATGGTTAACAGCTTTTTTTTTTATTAGCAACACTGAGATAAGTTATTGAAGCATTTTAGTATTGTTTTACATTCCATTCAGAAGTGACCTAACTTGTAACTCCATATACATTTAAAGATATAGTTTGACACTTATTCAGAAAGCAACAATTATTAAAACTTACATACCTTCATTACCAGGAAACCTTAATATATTTTCTAATTACTTCCAACAATACTCTATTCCAAAGCACATGATAACCCACTAGAAGTTTACACATTTCACTTCAATCACAGGTTTTAAATTGTGGATGTCAGAGAGCTGTTCATTGAATTTTACTGTCTTTCTTGGTTAATATTGGAAAACCTGGCACAATATATTAAGCTAGAAATATTGCTTAAAGAATATGAAAAAAGATAACTACAGTATTTTTTCCTGCTAAAGCATTACAAAATACAGGACCATTAAAAACTCAAATAGAAATGACAATAAATAACCTTAAAAATGTTAAGAGAATTTTCACTCATACTAAAGTCCATTCCCTAAGCTTGCCAAACACATAAATAACAGAACATATTCAGGACCTCTATTTTTGTACTATTATGATGGTTTGTTATATATTGTGGATGTATTGTGTATACATATATTAATGCTTACACTTAAGGTATATATTTTTTCTTTGCTGAAACAATTAATAAGCCTCAGGTAATTATTTATCCCTGGCACTACAGGCATCTAGATAGGTGGGAGCAAACCTCAGAAATTCCATATATGCAATACTGTGCATAACAAGATCATCTCAGCATAAAGATATCCTAAGTTCCTTAGATTACAAGGATGAATTTGGTTATTTATTCCTGAAAGCCTGTAACATAAAATTATAATTGCTGTCAAATTAATTGTTTAAAATTGGCCTCATAATAGGTATTAATTGTACACTTAGTTTTGACTTGCAAGAATGTCTAAATTGCTCATGTTTATGAGTAGTTATAGGAAATACTATACCTCTGACACAAGAATGTATATTCCTGAACCAAAACACAAACCAGAGCATTGTCTCACTTTGGAAAGACCTGGAAACATCTCTATGCCTCTGCCTAATCCTAAATTATAATTTAAATTTGACCTCGATATGACAAAAACAATAAGAATATATTGTTTGGGAGATGAAACTTAGAGCAGAAATCATACAGCTCTAAGCTTACATCATTATTTTGTCTCTGTAAAGAAAAGAAAAGCCTTTCTGTGCTAGGGATTTGCCTTGGTGCGGCTGGCCACTGATGTCTGAAATCAAGGCACATACCAAGGCCTCCTTTTGCAAACACAATCCCCCTTTCAGATGTGCTGCTAGGAGGGACTGAATGCCTCCAGTCTCTCTGGGAATAGGAGGTACTCAGCACTTAGCTGGATCAGATATTTTAGGGGTTAATTTCCAGAAACATAAATGGAATGGGAATGTCACACCACAGTATGAAGAATGGTAAGAACTAAAAGTTTTCAACAGTAAACAAAATGGTGATACCGAACTCATCACCTGACCAATTTCTGATACAACAAAATACAATCAAATTAAATTACATGAAGAAGACAATGAAATTTAAAGTCAAATAAACATAGGACCTGATTCTGCAATCCTTAGTCATGTAAGTAGTGCTCCTCATCGAGAATGAGGGATGCAAGACTGGGCCCTTAGCTTCTGCTTAGGAAGTCAATGTTGATTCAGACAGTATCTCTTCTAGCCAAAAATATGCAGCAAAAGGAAAGTAACATAAACAAGGCTAAATGTCAACAGTGTTTGCAGACTTACAGACACCATCCATTTGTTTGTACTGAAATGACTGGCGAACCATTTGGCAAATACAATGCTATTCACAGACCGGCCCTTTTATCCAGCAACACAAACTTCACTGGATCACTGGCATTCCCAGTTAATTAAAAAAAGGAAGCAAGCCATATGAGTTTGGTTTGATATTGCCATGCAAATGGCACTGTGACATCCAGAAGTGTGTCTGAAACCCAGGCGGGGGCTGAGGTGCTGATCTCCCGTTTGGAGGAACAGTTCGTACTCTGAAAGCTGGCCTTGGACCTCCTAACTGAAACTAAGAAACCTCTTCAAAAGCATGATAACGGGGGAAAGAAAAGTCTGCTGTAAAACTTCCATATAATTTCATTCTGCCTTGTAGGAAAAGAATATTCTGGTTACTCCTCCAACTGCAGATCAGGACAAAGCGCTCCTTAAGTGCGTTACATGATACTTTAAATGGGCAGTACTACATTTTGCTGCAGTAGGATGACCTTCCATTGCCTCGGAGCTGTCCTAGAGCTTGCATATATCAGGCCTTTTGCTTCTCAATATGGATTTTGTAATTTAAAAGATCTGCAATAAGGATTCAGGTGAAGCCATCACAAATAATTAAAAATCTTTTTCCGTGTTTCACGTGTTGGTGGTAGTTCTGACGGGGTTAGCATTATGATCTTTTTGGTTTTGACACCTGTGGCAATAAGCAATTTACAATAACTAAATTCGCTATTTAAACATTGGGGTAGAGCACTATAATTATGTGACAATAAAGCTGTAATAATCTGCCACAATTGATCTTCCCCTTGCCCAGCCCTCTTGTCTGCGCTGTAGTTCCACATTTGGAAGGTATTTCAGAAAGTTACAACGCTGAACATTTTAATAATTCTGTGCAATGCTGAAAGCTTTCTGCTGCAAAGGAAACTGAAAGTGCTCAGCCCTTTGCAGGATCAGAACTCCAAAGTTGCTCCCATGCATCAGAGGGGCCCTGCCCTGTTTTCATACAGTGAAAGAAGTGATAATGGGGTGGAGCCCGTGCAGGAGAAAACAGCACTAATTGCAGAGGATAGCAAGCATGAATGGAAGTAAATTAGGTTTAGAGACAACGTGGAACTAATACTTTTGGACATCATTAAGTGTGGATTCAATAGCATTAACCCATTAAGCAGACAGCTAACACCCAGGACTATCTCTCTACTATTTCTGTAGCCCATCAACTCTCCTTTGAAAGCCTAAGTACTTCCCAAGTAGCAAATGCAAGTAGGAAAATTTTACCATCTTGGTCACAAAGCAGAGAAATATAAAGGGGAGGAGAGAGAGAAGGGGTAAAGGGTGTTCTCATAAAGGGTCTTGTGCACAAATCACAAGTAAATTAATGTACTGGAACATTATTGTGATACAACTATGTGTATATGAGAAGACAAGCAGAAAAAGAGAAGAGCATAAATGGAAAGGAAAACAGATCTTTCAAAACTTAAATACAAAATAGGTCTAGAACCTCCAAGTTTAACTAGTCAAAACAGCAAGGGCTGTGAAAGCAGAGTACACAGATGCTCAAGACAGCTACCAAGCCATGGACCTTGGGTCTCCCCTCCCCATTGGGCTACGTGCTGCCAAGCAGCAAGGAAAGGCCTGACTTCTTCTTAGGGACTGAGTGTCAGCAAAGGCTAACGTGAGCCTAGGTAGAATCATCTGAGACTCCAAAACCAAGTACAGTTCAGGAGTAACTTTAAAATCATCAATGCGGTTTTTTTTCCCCTCTCTTTCTGTTCATTCTGCTGTATAAGGAGAAATATTACAAAAATTAGTGATTTTTTTCTCAGTAGCATTTTGACATGAAAATTTCTTTATTATGCAGTAATTATGGTTCTTTCCTAATTGTGTCTTTCATCCCTGCAGCCTGAAGCATGATAGGAGCATAAATGAATTATGTGTACATCATCAATCTCTCTCATTCTCCATCACAGGGAAACTGAGGACTGCTCCAACATGTGCAGTGACTCTCTGAAGCAACAATGTGAGTTGGTGGCATTCTCCTCCAGAAACAAAACTTTTTTTGTGCCAAGAATTTTGCTTAAAAACTGACCTACTATCTTAGGGTAAAATCTGCCATCTAAAAATGATCCACATGGATTGCTGAATACCTCAGCTTGTTTTTAGGCAGCCAGAAATTCAACTCAATTAGCGTGGCCAGCCAAAGATGCAATCTCAGCTCACTGAAGCTGAAATATTTTATTTCAATTATATTTCCTCTGTATTCTGGCTATGGAAAGAGCACCACGCCTTGCTCTCTGAGTGTGCAAGGACTGTTATCAAATGCATCGATGTTTTCTCTTGAGATGTCCACAACACACACATCACTGGCTGTAAAAAGAAACACAAATGCACAGAGTCTCCCCAAACACAAAAGGAACATGAGAATCATGCCCTGAAATTGGATGCTGGAGGTGTGGCTCAAGTTTTCTGATCTCCCAGGCAGTAGGAGAGACAAAGAGAACCATGACTTTGGTCATGGGCTTAGTGCAGGAAGAAAGGAAGGAAGGCTAATAAGTGAAGAGGGTGCTCCTCCTTGCAAGGCGGGATTCCCCACACTAACATGCACAGATGGAGTGTGATTTCACAGTATAAAATGTCACTGAGAAAATGAAAACTCCCCCAAAACCACTACTTTCAAGTGGGCAGGGTCCAAGTCAGTCAAACAAAAAAAAGTTACTGACATGGGGCTTGTTCATATTTGCTCAGTTTTCTGTGAGATACTGAGAAAAATGAAATAATGTATTTAACTAATCAACCTTTATACTTATGTTCTGCAAACACCAATAGAATGACAGAAAAGAATTTTGAAAAGCAATTTTTGGAGTGGGGAAACAGAAGGACTCCTACCGCTTTTTTTATTAAAAAACGGCTCAAAAAGTAGAACAGAGAGCTTCTGTTGTTTCTTTTTTTCCTTCATACTTCAAGTCAAATCCATTATCACTGGGCAGAGCTTGTGAAAGGGATATGGTCTTTAAATTCATATAAACTCAAGCTGTCATAAAATGCCTGTTGAACTGATTGGAAGATGAAACAAAAACCTAATGGAAGTAACATGACCTCATTTCAATAAAAATATTAGAGAGCTCTTCCTGTTGTTGTTTTTAAAATCTCTTGCCTGTGAAAAAGTATAAAGATATTTTGTACAAATCAACTAATATTAGTTTTCCTTTTTTATAAACTTCTTTGTTTAGACAGTAATTTCTCTGCTGTATTTTTTTTTCTTTTCGTTAATTGATTGTATTCCACAAATGGAAAAAAAAGTCCAAGTAGGATTTTACCTGCTGTAAATTAAATCCACTATTAACTCTTTTCAATAATGTAAATGCTGATTTTGAAGAATCTGAAAATATTTCTAACTACCTAAACTGGTTCTTAGTGCACTGAGACACAGAAGTTTACAAGTAAGGCCACATGGATACTTGGGCAGATATTGGTTAAATGACAGATATTGGCAGATAATGACAATATTGTGAAGTCACAATGCTCTAAGGATACAAGTGAGATAAACTTTGTGTGTAGATATCAGGCTTTTTGTATCAGATCAACCAATACACATGGAAAAGCAGACAGGGTCCTGGAGAGGGGGTTATGGCTTTGAGCATCTACACTCTGCCAGTAAAGTCAGACAAAACTTCCACCAACCTTAGGTTAACCAGGGGAACCACTCTTATGTGCTTGCAGATTGAGGGTTTCATTTCAAATTGCCAGGCTTTAAAAATGTTGATAACGTTTTCTTTTCTTTTTCTTTTTTTTTTTAACTTGAATACATCTTATTATGCATGTTCAGCTCTGACAATGAGTTTTCTGATTAGTTTGAAGGTTAAGTGAAATGAACATTACTGAAGTTTTTGTGTCCTTTGCTGACTCTGCTTTTTAAAGTGATACTTTACTAAAGTGATGTTTTTCAAAGGATTTACACTCTAAAATCTCTTTCAAACAAACACTATGCTGACAAAACAGGAGCTAAATAATAAAACCAAAATCCTCAATCTCATTTGTTCCAAATAGATTTAACTTTAATTCTTGTAAATATGAGGTGTGTGATATGAGGAAGTAAAACTGCAGTTTTGTAAATCAGAGAATAGAAAGGGTAAAAGATGGTTTTGTCTGTTTGGTATGTTGTTATTTTAATTACCTGGAGGCATATTCTTAATCAGGCAAATCACAATTTACACAACTGCTCGTGAGAATAGTGAAAATGTTCAAGGGCAAGTACTGCATGTGTGCCATTGAACCAAATCAGAAAACTATAATTAAAAAAAGAAAAGGGAAATAAAGAAAAAAAAATCTATTCAATACAGGTAGACACATTCCATGCACTCATGCACTTGGCCTTTGATTTCATTGATGTGGTAACTGAACACACCCCAATCCAAAGAAAGAAAGGGAGGAAAAAAAAGAAAAAAAGAGAGAAAGCAAGGTTCTCTTGGCAAAGCATCCAGTGTTTTCATGGGTTCGTGTATCAAAATACTGAAAAGTTTGCAAGTTACCATGTAAAATTTTTAAAACTTTTTCCTCCTTTAAGTATTCTAAAGCAGTAAGTATCCCCTTCCGATGCCACTAGCACAGATAGTCTATGTTGCTGCTACTCTAGTTTAAAAAGCAAGTTCTTTCTAAAATCCTGTTTAAGTATGCATGCAGCACTGCTGATTTCAATGGAGTAGACCACATATAGGACAAGAATTTGGCCCACAGGGTTTAACATTTAAAAAAATGTATTACTAACAAACATGACTAAGTATATTTAAAGAGCAGCTTCATGATTCTGCACAAGTGTTTTCTGAAATGGTCTAAAAGAAGGTCTAAAACTTACCACACAAGTCAGGTCTCTTGATACATCCACTAGTTGCTGTGCTACTTGCAAGTCCATTAAAGGCTGCTAAGCCATCAGAGCTGTAAGCTCTTAGGACTGACAACATGTTCATCTGCTTCTCCAGGGCCTGTGGACCCTGAACTTGGTCGGGTTTCATCACTTCTTGTGCAGTTTCGTGTGAGGAGAGAAGATTCTGACTGTGCCACTGCTTTTCTGAAGCTTGTGGCAGTGGTGATACAAGCCCTTGTGTGGGTTGTGAGGTGACTGCACTTTGTATATTGTCACCTCCTTCACTGCTTTCTTTATTTAGGGCAGACAACTGCTTATTCATAATATCTGGTTCTGTGTCAATGTCCTCATCTTCAATGTTTTCTTCCTTGGAAGATTCCATATCCTCAGATGAAGCTATGTCAGAAAGGTCATCAATAGCACTTTTATTTACAGAGTCAGAGAGCAGAGTATTTGGGTCATCTTCAGCTTGTGTTTTTATTTCGGATTCATTACTGGTGCAAGAATTTTGTGTTCCCGTGCCAATAACACCAGGATAAACACCAAACTGCTTATAGAAGTCTGTTGTAAAATTACAAAAAGTGGATTCCACGTGGCCGGGCCAGGCAGCGCTCTTTTGCTCTCCCAGGGTCTCTTTATTTTGTCCTTGGGTCATTTTCTCAGGAGCTGAGTCCAGCTGGCTCAGCATGTTTGAAACTCCTGCCTCCTTGCTGGACTGCACAGAGGAGGGGACCAAGCTCACTTTGTTCACCGAGGCTGAAACTTCTCTAGACTGCTCTTTGTTGTTGCCTATGATGTTGTCTTTACGTTTAGCCTTGCCCAAGTGATTGGCTTGGAGGTGCAGAGCCATTAGCTCCATGGATGAAGTGGTAAAGGAACAAAATAAGCAGCCATGCCAAGCAATGTTGTCTTGTACAGTGACAGAGGAGCCTGGCAGGGAGGCTGCATCAGGCCTTACCGACAAGTCCAGAGGCTCGTACTGCGACTTTTCTGTTTTCCGCTGTGAGGACTTGCTATTTATCTTCTCCTCACCACCATCTGAGCCCAGAGCTTTTGCTGAAAGTGGATCTGAGAGAGCTTTATCCTTCATTTCTTTTTCTTTCTTCAAAGAACTTAGGACAAAGCTGTCCATGAAAGCTTGCAAAGACCCTTGAAAGTTTACACCGTTCCCGACCATGTTCTGGTAAGCACGGCCAAGTTCCGAGAAGTGTGTTCCTTTGGAAGATATGTCTGAACCCTTCATATTTTCTGATCCTTCAGATGACATGCCAGCTGCTTGTCCTTGCTGATCTCCAGAAGACAGCATTCCTGACGTCCACTGCTGTGAGACCATGCCACTTCGGAAGTCGATACCAGGAAGTCCCTTGAAGGCTCCTCTCAATATGTCTGGTCTAATAAACACAGAACTTTTACTTGGTGCCTCATCCTTGTGTTCCTGACCTGCACTCTGCCCAGAGAGTGGTCCTGCTCCGTTCTGTCGCTCCCGATGGTGTCGTTCCAAGTGGTATTTGAGGGAAGCAGACTGAGTACCAGCATAGTCACAATGTGGACACTTGTAAGGCTTCTCACCTATGGGTGTGGACAAAGAGGAAAATAAAAAGAGAGTTAACTGTGCTTTGGTCTATGGATGAGTGGAGAAATTAAAAAAGCAGCATTAGCTGCTTAAAAACAAGAAAATCTTGGTACAAATAATTCATTTTTGAAAAAGAAACGCCTTTAATTGAAGACTAATTCATAAACTGAGTATTTCTAAAATGGGTTTCCAGAATGTGGGGCTACTCAGGAATGACCTGGTATCTACACACAATTACACATCCTTTTCTTAATCTAACATGTAGAAAACTGTTGTAGAATTAAAAGCTATGATTATGAAAATGAAGCATAACAATTTCAACCACAGTAATCATTAAAAGTACAAGTTTAAAAAAAAGGGAGACAAAGAATGTAACAAATGGATGGTTGCAATATTTTGTGTATACAATTGCTCTAAAATTTGTTTAAATTATACACATGGAAACCATTTTTAAACCTAAAAATTTTATGGCACTGTTACGCAAGACTGAAATGAATGATTTAAGTCTTGCTCTGCAGTAAATCATGGATATAATTAGCAAATGGCATACTGCACAAGTAATTTATCATTATTTGGAGGGCACCATTCCAGAAGGATTCAAAGATCTGCAGACCTACTGCATTGTTTCTAAATAAAGAACTATAAATACAGATCCTATAAAATATTAATATCATTACATGACATTATGATTGAAGCATATAAGAACATATAGTTAAAATAAAAAGTAGTCTGTAAAAAAGAAATCGAGTAATAAAAAGTACAAAATATATTTAGTTTCTCTGTTTGAAATTAGTATTATCTACTGGTTTTTGCAGTCCTTTAATTTTGTACTAGTGACATTTCTAAGGCTCAAGTAGTAAAATGTGTAATTTACCTACCATAAGCACTTTTCTAGGTTTGGCTTGAATAGAGTTTTAAAACATATAAGATGATTTCCATGAATTAAATAAATATTTGAAGCCCACACTAAACTTTTATTGTTCTTCCTATACCTTCAAAGAGCCAGAAGATTTTACACACATAATAAATATTCACATATAGTCATAAAGACATATCCGAAAAGAATGTACATCTAAGCAAAATTATAGCTAAATTTTTGCAGAGCATTGTTAGCAATGCAGAATTTCTTTTAAAGGAAAAAGTATGAAAATCCTCACTAAAAGTGAAAGAAATCTGAAAGATCTGCAAGGTGTCAATAGTGCCAATTGTATCCATGAGGGAGCTCTGCAAGAGGAAGAAGAAACTGTTTTCTCTAGGTAGCTTTTTTTCCCTAAGTGATACAAAAGACAAAGGCAAGCCTCTTCAAATGGCAAAATAGAAACATTTGTTTTGAAAACTTCCTCCACAGTAAAAATGTTGTATAATATGTAGTTCACCAAACCAGCTGGAAAGTGATCCGCTTTCAAATAACCTCAAAATATGCTAAAAACAAAATTGAAAAGCTTTCAAACTTCTGTTAGTTAAGCTCGAGGCTCAGTTGAAGGGCTGGTAAATGCTTGGGAAGCTGCTGCTCTCAGTGAATTTCCTGATGAGAGGCGAGCCCGGACGCTCCCGTGACCATGGAGCGGTGCACGAGAATTCACTGACACGAGCAGGGGCTGGATACGTGCTGCAGTCCAGCCTGGGCTGAAGCAGCTTACAAGCACTGGAAATTCTAAATCCATAATGTAATCCTAAAGCTAAACGGTGAGACATGAGAGCTTTATATCAAACCACATCAATCGACCTTTTTAGAGGAGAAAAGCGCAGAACCTCAAACAAGAGGTGCTCAGCAGAGGGAGAGGTACTAATTAGCATGGTTCATGCTTTAGGCCTCTGTCCACACAGCTTAACAGAAGAAATCAGATTTAAACATTTCAATGAAACTTCAGAGTCTTTCCCTATCACCTAATTAAGCTCCGGTGGTTCACTGATGAGGAGCAGGGGATGTGTTTAGTGGGAGCTGTGCAGAAACAAGCAGTTCCTACTGAGCCACAGACCTGAGACTGCTACCTGTCTGCTCCCCCCTGGTTCCAGGTGGGCACCCGAGCATTCCCACAGCCACCACAGGCCTTTGGGAGCAGGGACAAGCACAGAAGACACTGTCTATTGGTTTGCATTTCTGCAGGGCTGTTTGGGAGTGTGCAAACTCTGACAGCTGTGCTGCCAGTCAGAACAGGGACAGACAGTAATGCTGGGTTGACAGCACCTTCTCACTGTAGTATTTTTGGGACCGCTTTCAGTTGTCCTGATGTTTGCCCCACCAGTTACTGTCGGCAGTCACTAGTGACTTCTGACACAACTTCACTAGTTCAGCTAGCTGCCTAAGACATAATGAGACTGTGAAAAACAAGTGCTAGACTTTGCAGGGTTAAATGTTCTCTCTTTGGAATTGTCACTCCTCTTAATTGAAAAGCTCTTCCTCAGCATCCCCTATGCCTTCACGGAAATCTTTAACACAGTTATACTGAGCACTTCCTTTTATTCTAACTACAGTTCAGTGTGCTTGCATTGCACATCAAGTGGCACCATCAAAAAGTGTGTCCCAGCATTGCAGGCACTACATCAACTGCTGGAGAACTGCTGCAAGGAGAAGGAGAAATTTGTAATATAGTCTGTACTGATGTTGCTGAAAACATGCAGAAACTGCTTAGAGCAGTATGTATGTGTAAAAATGGGTACAAGTAAGTTTAAAAATGCTAACTACAGAAAATGCTAGTTCTATTTTGTACTTCTAAAAGCCCTGGGCACAACATACTCTTATTCTGAATTGCTAAGCCTTGAAGTCATTCCATTTTCTGCTCTAAGGCCTCTCCACAGACTGAGTTTCCTTTCAGCAGAGATCTGCACACAGCTCTCCACCAATGCCATGAGCATTGGACTGAAAGAAGACACTGACTGAGACAGTGTGATAAAAAGTTCAAATCTCTCCCAGCCTTGGTGTGCTGCCTTTGTGGTGCTCCCACCCCTCACATGGCTAGAAACGAGATCTAAAGCTGAAGGTCTGAAATTGAACTCAACATGTAGCAACACACTGTGCCACCTTTGCAACACAGGACTGGCCAAACAGCATTGTTCAAAGGAAGCTATTCAAAACCTCACTGTTCTCTTCCAGATCTAAATATTGGCAGTGGTTAGTTTACTTCAAAGCAGTCCTAAATGCTGCTATTTCAAGGGCAGGCATTGGGAGAAGGGAGTAGGATGGAGTCAATCATCTTTGAATCTTTTTAATTTAGTCTGTCAGTATTTCCTAAATTCAGTAATTGTGCAGTTATTTAGATGCTACTTCATCCATTCAAATTAATAACCTGTTTAAGACCCTGTACAAATGACAAAACATAGTTATAAGCTGCTCTTATAAAAATCCCAGTCTAACCTCAAACCAAGCCAGTTTCAGTGGAAAACCCAAAGGATCACTAATTTTCAGGATTCTATCAGTGAATGCAGTAGTACATACCCAAAGAACACTGCAGGGAACAAGGGAGGTAGGCTATGATTCTTGTTAGAAGACAACCTGTTTGTGTCTCATACTTTGAGGAAAGGTTTCAGAGAATTCATCCTAGTGTAATGACTACCCTGGTATTATTGCCAAGAGCAGTGTCTGGATGAGTTATTTAACACTTAATATCAGTTCACATAAATTAACGTTGCCATGTAGGAGTGAGGGAACATGACTTTTTCAAAATAATTTTCTGCATTTCATATCCAAGAGTCATTTTTCATTGTTCACAAAGGCAATAGCCAGCCTGAATTTGCTAATTCTCTGGCCCTGTTTGCATGCCTGCAAACTTTTTCACAATGGAGTAGGATGAGAGAATATCCCAGCATGTACAATGAACAAAACCAAAAAATCTTATAGGGAGTACCTTATCTGGGCAGCATAATCACAGTTCAGATCTACCTACTGCTCTGGTTTACAAGACACAAGATATCTCAGAGGAACTATTTCATATCAAGATAAAGTAAAACAATAAAAATTCAATGCTGCTTGTAAAATCTGCACAAAATCTTGGTAGATAACTGGAAACAGACATGTTGCCCAGTAGAAACAGGTCTATTTGTATAGCAGGTTTATTAACCACCCAGCTGCATAACCTATGCAGGAGATCCCCAGTCCTGCCCAGAACACAATCTGACCCTACTGGTCAGGGGAACCATCTGCCATGGGCTGTGCAAGGAGACCACAGCCAGATTATAACCAGATTTACAGATTTTAAGGCCAGAAGGGACAATTATGATCATCTAGTCTTATCTGTTCTACAACACAAGCCAAAGATCCTCACACGATAATTCCAACATTGGAGTGTAAATACATCTTGAAACAAAACTTACCTGCTTTAGTTTAAACAAATTCTGTTTCAACAATGGCAGTGAATAAGACTCCAACGTGTCCCTAGGTAAACTGTTTGACTGATTAAGTATTTTTATGGCTCAAAATGTGTGCCCTATTTCTAGCTTGAATTTATTCAGTGTTTGCTTCCTACTATGGAACATTGCTACATTTTTCTCTGTTAGAATGAACAGATTTTTTAAATTTAAAAAGTCTTTTTCCTGAGGAAGGTATTTGCAGACAGCAAAACAGTCATTTCTTCACCTTCTCTCACACCTGAGTGGAACATCCTTCTCAATTTTTCTGTGTCCTTTTAAATTATGGGTACCCAGTAAAGCTTTGATGAAATTTCAACTTGATAGCAATTTTATAGAGTCCAAAGACTGTGTTTACATCCATAGATTTAGCAATCAACTAACAGCTCATATTCTGTTGCTTCTCTACCACAGTCCCAGGCCCAGTTCATCACTGCCTCTAGTATTTTTTCCTTTACATGTTGCTGATTTAAAATTCATATTGTTGCAAAGAGCCCACTTGACTAAGTGACTAATCAGTGCCTCCCCATGATTTTTAGCATCTTACCATTTTTTGTGCCACTGGTAAATTTTATCAACAGTGATTTTTATATAGTCTTCCAAATAATGACGAAATACCAAATAGATAGAGCTGAAAGCCCTGTGGTGGAACTGAGAGTTTATGAGAGTTTATTTCATCTTTGTATAATGATTTTTAGGAATTTTTTTTTGTTTTTGTGGTTGTTTTGTTGTTGTTCAGATTTTTTTTTTTTTGTTGGGGGGGATTTCCACATAGAGCAGGCTACTTTTGTGAGAAGAAACTTGATAAAAATTCCTTTCATAAAATAAAATTGAGTTAACTATGCTACCAATTTTCAATTAGTTAACCAGTTCATTATGTAATTTTACCCCGAACTTTTGTCAGGGTAGTCCGAATTTCAAGGTCTTAGTATTCTTTTGGGAAATACAAGAATAGCCAGAGCTGTATTACCACTATAACTACTCTGGATCTTGCTCTGTGTTCCCAGACTGTTTTTGGGCATTTTTTTCAATGAACTTTAATGATTTGGAGAGCTCTTCAGCCAGGGTTTTAAAGATTTTATCTAAAAGTTATCCAGCCTCATTCATTCTAAAAAATGTTAAAATGCAGTGGGCTACAGCATAACAGCTTTATTACTTAATGGGGGCATAACTGTGTCATTGGAAAATGCTTATGAGAACCATCATGCTTCTTTCTGAGAACAAAGCAGAAGAGTATTTAGTCTTCTATACCATGGTTGATAATTTATTATCCATTCTTGTCCAGTATTGGTGAGACACCAATTGTTTGGCCTGCCAGATCCACAGAATTTTACCCCATTTCCCATAACCCTCCCAGACACATACATATTTTGTACTATTGCTTTTAATTTACTTTATCAAATTTCATTACTTCTATGTATTTAAACGTAGTGCTCTGAGCTTCTTTATTAGTTTTACATATTTAACATACAGCTTCTAAACAACCTGTCCTGCACCCCACACCCTCTTTCCCCACTGAATGCTCCCTTCTCCCTTTTAAATAAGATTTCATGAGTGGATTGTGCCCTTCTGCTCCTCGTGGTGCTGTTCCTCAGCACCGTGCAGCTGTGCACCAGGGCAGAACCCAAACCCCAAACACTTGGCAGCCCCACTTGCAGTGGGGCTGTGACAGTCACCTGGGGACAATGTGAGCTGCAATTCGACCCCAAATGTTTCTTAACAAGTACAGTTTGCTTTCATGCAAAGCAAATGAAATCAAACATCTTGCAATTCCAGAGAATACTGCTTAATGAAAATATTGAAAACATTTTCCAGCATCTTTTATTTTACCATTGAAACAGTTATTGATAACCTATTTTATCCATTGTGCAGTAGATGTTTTAGAAATGAATTGCTGTATGGTTTAATTAGTTCATTATTATGCCTATTCTTACACGGTAATTTCTTTTATCATTCTAATCATTCACTCCACACTTTTTAAACCAAATGGAATATCAAAGGTTCTGTAGGATTATTTTTGGATCCTGCACATGTTTCACCACACAATTAATCTGTTTGTCAGAAATACTAGTTAACTTCTTCTCTTTACTACTTTCCTTTACTAGTCATTTTTCTCTATTATGTAAGATGAAACTACCTGTAACAGGACAGAATTTTGATGGTTTTACTAATTTTATTTTTCATTTTTCATCTGTGTACTTGCCATCACTATAAAATATTTTTATTTTTATAAACTCTTAAAATTGAATATTTTCCTTTATTTATATCTCATCTGCAATATTCATTTAGTCTTTTTACACGTCTTTACTTAGTTAAAACACGGAGAGATAAATACAGTTGTTACTTTGCAGGGAAGATTCAGTACATTAATATAAACTGTACACAATTCCCCCAAAGCATATATATACGTTGTAAACCTGAAGACTTTTTACACAGCTGCTTATTGCTAAACAGTGCCTTGTCCAGAAGGGGACAATCTGTGTCTCTAATTGCTGTCACTGAAGCTGAGATTCATTATGTGACTTTCCCATTAAAATGTGAGCATTAATTTGTATAATGAAATATCACCCACTGCAGTGTTCATTAGCCATGCCCTACTGTATACTGCACATTGTTAGCTACCTAGAAACTGTAGTTAATTTCACTAATGGATATTTCCCTACTTAGTGTTTGGTAGGAAATTTATATTGTAACATTACCTCTTAAACTTTTAAGGAAATTTAAATTCAATCAATTATTTTCAACAAAAGTTTGGGATGTCATTAAGACAGGAGAAAAGGCATGCTGTACAATGTTAAGGATGGGAAATCTGGAGGAATCTAGAGAAATGAAAAGTCCTTTTAGTTCATCTTAGAAATGTAAGAATAAAGGATGTTCAATACCAAAATTGTCTCCTCTTGGAGCACACATACCCATTTTCCTTAATTATTCATATTGCTCATCCCACTACAAGTGCCTTCAGAGAATGGCAACAGGCAGTCTTTTTTTAGGAAGGAAATGTGAATTGAATTCATTTAAAACAGCACCATTTTTACTGTATTTCATCAGTTCATCTAAGCGTGGTTTAAAATTGGCTAGTCACATTTCCAAGGGAAAATGCAGTAACACTGTAAATGCATATAATACATCTAATATATGCTAGATGTGTGTCATACATATCGTAACAGACTCTCAGTCAATGGACACAGCCCTGCCAAGCTTTTTCTTCCTATTCATCTCTTTCTTGGGTTCCTTCTGTTTAGCACAATCCAAACCATCTTTCCTTTGCTCATGCACATTATGCTTTTTCCTTTACTCAAGGAATTTAATTTTGTCTTTTATACTGGGAATACACCAGAGCATCTAATGACAGCACAAACCCAAACTAGTCTATATCTGCAGTAGCTTCTGAGGGCTAATGCAAGGTGCAAAGAGGAGCTAGAGCCAATCTGAAACCTGCTCCTACCTAATGTGTCCCTTGTCAAAGGTAGGACATAGGATTTAAGAAATAAGAAATTTTAATTTCTTACATTTAACTGTTTCTGCACAGTCCAAAGGCCAAGGCATGCAATGTAAAACCCACACCACTTACTGTGTTTCCCAGGGGTTGAAAGTGCTCAGGAACATAAAGGAGATGCTCAGCTCCCTGAATGAAGAGACCTTAAGTTGCTGCCTCCAGAGGGGCAAAATTACAGCCCTAGAAGCACCTGCATACGGCACGTTATAGGTCTGAGATACTCAAGATGGTTTTATTTTTCACAAAAAAAACCCCGAGCATCTTGGAGCTTTTTGTGTTATACCCTTCTCAGCTGTACGAGGCACTATTTCACAGCAAGGAGGCTGACTCCCAAAGTGGACAGGTCCCCAGGTGCCTGCCATGCCCTGCTGTGCACACACAGCTCTGCCCCTGCCCCTGCCTCTCCTCCCCAGACACTCTGTGTGAGCTGGAGGCCAGCACTGCCCATCTCTGGCCACTGGGAATTCACTGGCTAAAAGAACTCATCGAAGAGGGCACGGAGAGTTCTGCCTGTCCTCTCCAAGACCCAAGGCTCGCAAGCATTTTGGCCTGAAAATCATTTCTCCCTCCATTCAGGGTTGTCCCAGGGAATTGTCTCATCCATCAACTGTGTTTAGGGCAAGAAAGAGGAGAAACTGATTTCACATAATTATGCCCTTTTCCTCTTATCACATGGGAACAATCAGAAATCATATCTTACTATCTTCCCCTTAAAGCTCTTCCTGCCTGAATATCCCTGAGCTAGATAAGAAAAATCCTCTACAGTTGTGTTGGGATAAAACTGAGTGTGCTAAACACAATTTTGTTTCTTGTTTTTTTTTTTTTTTTTTTTTGTTTTGTTTTGTTTTTTACCTTCACAGGATTTTTATGTGATAGCAAACCACACAGAAACCAGGGCTCAGTGTGGAGTAGGTTGCAACAATGAAATATTCAGCAGAAAAGAAAGAAGCAACCCAAGTCACTGGCTAATTCTTCAAAAACAGAGCACAGCTTCCTCCTCTTGTGCAAGATTAAACTGCTTCTCCAGCTTTTTTGGGCCAATTGCCACAGAAGCACGTCCTGGCTGGATCAGACTTTGGGTCTGCTCTTGGCATGAGTACCAAACCAACCCAGTCGTGTGCCTCCAAACACACAGATGTTCGAAGGAACCTGACTTCTGCTGAACTGCTTGAGCTCATCTCTAACAAACAGGTGCTGTGAGAACAAGAACAGTAATTGAGTTAATGTAGTGGAGAAATACAGTAAAGTGTTTTTTATCAGTCAGTTATATGATCCAGGCATATAATAAAGACAGAGTGTGACATAAAAGGCAGGAAACTGTCCCTGAGAAGCATGAGCCAACCAATATTTGTTTAATAGCTGGTATCTATTACATCACTTCCACTTACTGCAAAGGAACTTAATTTTTATTTAATAACTCTAGTAATTTGCCAATTTACATTTTTATATTATTTATTAGGATTATTTCTAATATGTAAAACATTGCTTCACTTAAACATACTCTTATCATTATTTACAAATACTTTGTTCTCAACCTAATGGAAATGATCTTTACCTATTTTAAAATTATAATGATTTTTAAATACATTGTAAATGTTGTTTCCATAGTTTCTTTTTAAAAAAATTTTTGTTATGTTATACAGTTTATTTTTTTCTTGTTTTAATTTTCTCTAGTCAGTATTAATATGCAATTTTTATGGAATATTTCCATTGTAATTAATTTACTTTCCATTAGTTCTAAGGCACAAATTCCAAATGTATAATCACTACCATGTTTAACATAAGAACAAAGTGATCACTACATAATAAAACAAAATGAAGAGATGATGGGTCACCTCATGTTATTTTGAAGAATGTTTTTTTGCCCCTCAAATACTAAAGATTTCAAACTCTTTAACCCCCATAGTTATAGATTATTTTCCAATAAAATAATTACAATTTCTTTACTTTTACTACACTGGAGAGCACACAAATAAGGTTTTCAACAGGTTTCTTCTCCTCTCCCAACCCCCCAAAGTTCAACGCACAGAGAAGAATATTCTTGCCTGAAATGGTTTGCAATCAAATCAGAAAAAACTACATTAGGGTGCCAAATTTTAAATTTCAGTGTGGTATACTCCTACTCCACAATGCAGAAAAAAAGAAGAAAAATATGGTGAACAAAATTTCCCTTTTCAACAATTATAGGATTTCCTTTAAATAATTTTAATTTTCTCTTTTTCAAAATCAGGCCTCACATTCACAAACACAACATTAAGTACTAGATCTGTGCATGCACATAGGAGAAACATGAGTGCTGATTTTGGGAAGGGAGGTAAACATTGCTAATTCAGTGAAATAAAAAATGAAAGTGAAGTTTTTCAAGCAGGAGGTATAACTGGGATGGATTTCTACATGCAATTATTTTACCTTCCTATTAGGAAAGTAGTTGCAAAATTCTGAAATTCAATTAAAATAGTTTAAAAATAAAATTACAGTCATGGGGGCTATTATGTCTGTTTCCAAAAAGAAGTATCCCAAATCTCAAGTTTTAAATCCTCTCCCAAAGCCTACCACGGCAATTAACACTGGGAAGAAAACAGGATCCTATTGACCATGTACAGAAATTCAAATTATGTCAACAGGACCTGAGGATTATGACATTTTATGTCAGAACTTAATTACGGATAAAGTTTTAAACACAGACTGTGTCTCTACATGGACCTTCCCATGCACATATGTACTTTCAAGCAAACAAAATATTAAAACTTAAATGGAATGGCTAGAAATAACTAGTATTGAGAGCAGTCCTCCCAGTGAGAGAAATACCAAAACAAAGTGAATATCCAGCCCAGCAGCAAATCTCTGTAGGGAAAATGTTATGATTGCTACTGAAATAAAATATGGGAAATTTTACCATGGTGCAAAGCATGACAAGTTTTATTACTTACAAGTACTAAGTCTTGTGAGTTCTAGTGGGGAGGAAAAAAAGGCAGATCCGAGAAGCTGATGCATTCATATGAACAGTGAGAGGTTAAAAATGAGCATGCTAAATGGAACAAAAATAGTAACTGAGAAAAACATACAGAATCCCTAAGCAGATGCTAAGGAAGGCCTTTGAAGCAGTTAGTATAACTAAGTCTGAAACCAATAGGCTTATGCCTATTGAAGGACAAGGGTAATTGAAGGAAACAGTGATGAAGCAGGGAAGGAGACAGAAATAACCTCAACTGGGAAAACATGATTCTATTAAAGTGGTCTTTATCCAACAACACATTCCTTGTGCTTTTATTTAAGACTGTCATACATCTTTCTCAAAAGACTTTCTCCAACTAATAAGTCCAAATCTACAGTGGGAATTCAGGCTCCTAGGCACAATCCACATTAACCCCCCCCCACACGTGGCTCACTTGTTCCTCTCACCTGTGTGTATTCTCAAGTGGACCTTTAAGTGGTGGGATGTTCTGAAAGTTTTTCCACAGTATGGGCAGTCTTTCATGGCAGAACCAAGGCTCCTGTCTCTCAGTAAAGCTGGCTGCTGGACTCCTACAGATCTCCCAGCTTCTTCTCCAATGTCTGCAACACAGAAATGTTCTCACATCACTTCAGCACATGTCAGAAGTTGTTCTCACTAAAACTGCTAACACAACACAAAGTTAAACATGTCAATACTACACCTGTCTACTTCATTCTTTAAATCTGACAGAATGCTGACAATTCATGTATTTTCTTGTTATTGTCTTAAATTATTTCATCTTTTCTATCATGTTTTTAAGCAGCATATGGTACCTTTATATACTGAATTATACAAGAAAAGAAACAGCTGTGTCAGCAGCTGGTTTGATTTCTTCTTTTCCTTAGTTCCTATTAATTTTTTCTCCAAAAGTTTGAGATTGTTATTTTGTTGAATCTATTTAATTTATAGGTAGTGTGAAAACCTGTAGGCTTTTAGAGGGAAAAAGTTTGCACCAGTGTATTAAAACCTCATAAAACAAGAGAACTGTAGTGATGGGCGGGCCCAAGAGCACTGACAATGTCTACACACAAAGCTAACCAACTTCCTCTGCAACACCTCAGCAGTGGAATTACAACAGGCAACAGAGAGAGAGGCCTAATGTCATGTGAAAAACAATGGAAAAACTGGTCAGATGAGGAGGAGGAATTCCATCTCCCTCTCACCCGCAGCTCCTATGTTTTCTCCTTCAGAGTTCATGGCCACACTTATTCTTTGCATCATAGCACAATGGGTGAGACTCCAGGACACCTCTTCTCTCTTCTGATATAAACAGTCATTTCAGCCATCTTGAATGAACTGCTTTTATCCAAGCAGGCAAGGAGTAAAATAACTTACCAAAAGACTGACATAAAAATTGCAATAAAAAAGAGTAGGGCATTAAAAAAATAAATCATTATACAAACGACACAAGGCTCATCCATCATCTTGTACAAAGGGGGTAATGTAATATCACTATAAGCATGAATTCAATATCACTCTAAGTACCACTTCATGATTTCACCAAAAACCATGGCAAATGTTGAAGCTGTGACCCAGATTGACACTCCTGGCACGTCAGGAGCAGGACACATGGACACAGCATCACACCCTGTGCAGAGCTGAGCTATCTGGGTTACATCCAGGTGGGGAGCACAGAGTTAAAACCTGCTCACAGATTATTTCAACCATAAACTACGGACTAAAAATGTTCTGTCTTTACCCATTTGATGTGTAACTAAAGCTGTCAGGAAACACAGTGCAGCTTACACAGCATTGCCTTTTAAATGGAAGTAATGGGACATGAGAAAGACTTAAATATTTGGCTCTCATAAAATTATTCTCACAGTAGCAAAGGCCCAAATATCACATTTCTGGAAAAGGTAACACTAACAGGCATTTCAGTATGTATTATAAAATGGTCCCTCTAAATTATTTTGCTTAAAGCCAAAAATAAGAAATTATAGATATGTTTTATATATATATATATATATATATATATATATAAATGCTTATCTCAGTCATGTAGGTAACCAAACTATTACTTTTCAAAAGGCAAATCTGATAGTTTTCACATCGCATTCTTGTTTAACATTTTCTGACTGTTCTTAGAGTGCAGAGCTAAAGCATAATATTTAAGTTAGAAAGCTAGTAAATGTCATTTTGAATTATCTTCAAGTATGTAAAGCTGCATACTACAGGAGTCTATTTTGTCTTTTTGAGTCTAGGAATACATACATAGGTGCTAGCCTATAATTCCAACATCCCTAAAGAATTTAGATTTTCTCTGTGTTTACTCCTCAAAAGTTGTATATAATTATGGTTGAAGCTTCTTTGGGAAAAAAAATAATTCCTGAGTGCAAAAAGACTTTTCTGAAGTGCAAAACATGGAATGCATGATGATAAACTGAAGGATTTTATTTTGGTTTTCAATAAATACTAAATGAGCATTATAGATATATATATAGATAAAGTTAACAAGCCACTCAGGAGGAATTTACAGAATAAGTCTACTAGCTATGTTTTGCTATATGTCACTCTAAATGATGGCCTGTTATCCATTTGGCTTTTATCTTTCTATCTAGAATATGTGTGGCCCAATAAAAAAGAATAAATTTGTAAGATGAACAGCTCTCTTTGCAGATTTAAGAGTCTAATTTTCACTTTACACAAAATTGAATTTTTTCAAGGGAGCAAGACGATGGAGTTTACTCTAGCACTAATCCCTCTGAAAAAGCAAACTGAAAACAACAATGAAGCAAAGAAAGATGTGGGTGGTCTGAAGAGTTCTCTTTTAGATTTAAGTAGACATACAGTAGATAGCTCCAAAGGCTTTACTCCAACAGGGGCCTTACCTTGAAGAATTTTTCTTCCCACAGTGAAAGCATTCCTAAGACTTTAAAGCTGGGCTGAGGGGTTTTCTTTTGAATTCCTCTGCCTACAAAGCCCACCGGAGCACTGGAGGCCATCACTACCTGAATGAGCAGCTTTACATCTAAGTTCTTTTATTCCAAACAATGAAAAGATATGTTCAATGCTGCCGACTCTCCCCATCAAATGCTAACCCAGCTTCTTACTAGGGCCCCGTTTTGGCACATTGTACCTCTTTGACAAAGCACTTAAGTTTAAAATGTGCTTAACTTCAAAATGTGTTTAAGTCTCACTGACTCTGCTACCAAGGTTTTCTTATGCTGAGTCTCTCAAAAGTGATCTATGGAAACTAAGGATGAAAAAAGAAGAGACTAACAAGAAAAAAGTTAAGAAGCAAACTGAAGAATACAGACTACGCCATCATCAGAATATGCAGGGAATGAAAAATCCTCAGCTTTACCAATAATCATATATTCTACACCTCTGATGTTCCCCCTTCTCCTGTTATTGAAAGTGCCTTCACAAGCAGAAACCCTCAGCTCTGTTAAATTGTGCAAAAATATAGAAAAATAGTTTTTCAGATCTGCAGAACTAGGATTGGCTTCATAGATTAATTTATTATTTACTTAGGATTTGAGCTATGGTTTTGGGGGCTTCTCAATTCTGACAATGAAAGATCAGGAATGAAAGAGAACAGTTACTTATCTTACAGCCATTGTGGTTCCCTGAGTTATGTGGTCTATATGATGTGTACTTGATACATGTGGGATGACACTGCTGTTTTTACTATCCACTTCCCTTATAGGCAGGTCAGCATCCTGAATATCTTCCTGCCCATCCCAACCTTTCCTGATTAAAGTGCAGGAAATAAGAGACTAAAGTATGATATAGCTGTACATACTAGATGTGAGACTTCCGAGCCTTGCCTCTGAACTTACTGAGCTTTCCTTTCACTTTGTAAGTGTCTGTACACAGCAAAAGTCCTGGACAGAAACGAGACAAGCAACATTTAGTTCTAAATGTGAAACTGGTCTTTGTGCCAGTCTAAGGAGAAGGAACAGCTGTGAGTCCCCAGCTGCTCCGTGTGCTGTACCTGCTGGGCAGGCAGAGAGTGCTCCCTGACCCAGCACACAGAGGAATTCAGCCACAAAGCAGCTTCTGGGGAGGTATGACAGGGACATCTCCTGTACCATGCCTCAGCTGCACTTAATGTGACTGTGCCCATGTTCTCATGGGGTAAATGAAAGGAAAGAAAGCTCACTTCAACATCCCTATCAGAAGGTGGCAATTAACTGCATAAACCAAAGAGCCACTTTGGCCAAAAAGGTGAGCAAATCGATTTGGCATGCAGACTGAAATAAAAATTAGCCAATCCATAAGATCAGTATTTGAGGGATTGCCCTTCTTCAGACAGATGCCCAGTTCTCAGGAGAGGCAGGTGTAAAAGCCACCACTCCTCATCTAGCAGGATCAGGCTGTTTCCACATCACTGCCACAAGCAGAAAAGAAGTTTCCATAGAGATAGATAATCCAAACAGTTTTGGAGCCAAGAGCACTTTTGCAGGTTAAAGGAAGGCTAAAAGAAAGTGAGAGAGACAGCAGTGAATTATATTTTACTGTCAATATCTTATGCTGGTTATCAGAAATAGTCTAGCCAGAAATGAGCCATGGCCATGGCTCAGCACACAGATACAGATGTCACAGAGGAGAAATGCCAGCTTCAGTTGATACTGCCAGAAAAGAGAAGACAAACTTAGATGGACAGTGAGTCTGTGTACTCAAAGCAGAAGCTATCTAGGCAGTCATATGAAGAGCAAAAGGAAACAAATTCTTTGACATTTCCATACATGTTCTGTACAACTGGCCCACCTGTCTGGAATGAGCCTACAAACATGACTAGAAAATGATGGATTTCTTTTGTAAAAAGAAAACTGTTCTCACTTGGTTAGGCAGCAGCACTGACTTAAGTCGTGATAGCAGCCAAATTCTGAAAGGAACATCTACATACATGTCCCATGAATTTCACCAGAGTATTTATTTGCTGTGTGTATGTGAAAGTGCAGGGATTCAAAAGAGGTTCTTTCACGTTCAAAGGGGCTAAATTGCAGCCCTCATGAAGACTAAATCATCAGTGAAGTCAGTTGGAATTCGTCAACACAAGGTTTGCCAAATTAGCCAAAAACAGACAATCACATGGAAAAGGTAATCGACTCACAAAATAGGTAATCAGACTTACAAGTATGTGTTTTTCGACACTGTTAAAGAACACTTCGAAAATGAGGCCAGAAGCCTTTAAAGCTGCACATAATCCCAGGTTTTCATATATTTCTGAAATTCAAAATATTTGTAGTTCTTCAAACATGCCTGTAAAAGTTAATAAAACATGGTGCAACAAGAAGTGGTAGTGACCACAGCTATTTTTTGATGACATTCAAACCACCCAGATTAGCCCTTCTTGTGGCAGGAAAGCTAATGTCAAGAAAGGAGTTAGAAGATATTCAGTGTGTTAATTCTGTCACTGCTGCCAGCTTCTTGCAAGTATTCCTGAACTCAACCACCTCATTCCCTGGGAAGCAACATAGAATATGCCAAGTTTCTGGAAAAACATGCTTTACCTTCCTTGCCTATTCCTAAGAGAAAGGTTTAATAATACTGAAAATAGTGGAAAATATGAGTATAATTAGGGATATAATTAATCATATTTTTCTAGCTACCTGAAGTAGCTTCAATTAGTATCATCCTATGTAAATGAGAACAGAATCTGGCCCTGTGTTCATCATTTGAAATTAGAACCCTATTATGGATGTCACTACACTTTTTTTGCTAGTGAAGTTCATGGTTTAAAATGAAAGCTTCTAATATTACTAAATATTACAGTTATATTTTAGGCCTCCGGAAAGAGTTACTAATGTCTTAGGTCAGGAACAACTTGATGTCTCTATTGTTTCATCAAGGATTTAGGTTTTATAATGGCCATATAAGGGAATCTTAAACTGTTACTATGGATTGGCAGGGAATTTGTTTAAACATAGAGCTATTTTAGAATAGAATTGGAAAGGAGGCCTACTAGTGAGAAAGCAGCATTCACATTGTTTGTATTAATAGAAATAAAGATTATACAAAGGTTCCACTGGTAAATAAAAAGATACCACGTCTGACATGAGAATTCCCTCTTAGCTCTCTGAACCACACGGACGAACAACATGCACAAACTGCCCTGCCTCTGCTAACAATTAGTCACTGGCAGAGTTAAACTTAAAATACAGTCTAAATTAAACTGAAGTAAAAGGCCCAGAACCATTTGCATGAGGCAAAACCTGCAGCTTGTAGAAGTGAGCAAATGGCAGTCACAGCCAGCACCTTGGGCTGCAGGGGAGTAGCTGGGTGTTATTTCAAGCTCAGCAGGACAAGAGCCAAAATATTGTAAGCAATTTCTCAGTAACTGGTGATGTGGTGGCTGCACACACACCTTAAGCCCACTCCTGGAGCACCAAACACTTGAAGATCGGTGGTTTTCACACCCCACGGGTTCAAAACACTTTGCATGGCAATACTGTATGTATGCAGTGCTGGTTATATCTTAATGCTTTTCATTGTGGTACTCCAAGACACATGCAAAATCTGTATACACAGCACAGAGACACATTAATGGAACACTTAAACAAAATTAAGGTTTTGTTAATCACAAAATGTTTCTTATCCTCTTCTTTTCATTTCAATCAAATTCCCTACAGAGTTTTTTTTTCCTTGAGTTCTCAGCAGTCTTACTTTCCATTTTTTTCTAAAATTTAAAAACCTTTTAAGATAATCAGAGATCAAACACAGTTTCTGAGTACATCATTTTAGCCGTTTCATTTCTTTGAAGAATTGCGTGACCAAAAGACATAGAAACTCATATTTAGCACTTAAAACACAGGATTGTTTACTTGCCATTAGCTGACAGAGCTCAGCTCTGACCAAAAATTGAGCATGGTGAAAAAAATAAATATTTTTTGAGAGAATATTTTTTGTATGAGACTTCATTAACTGTTTTGCTTTGAGTTTTATTTGAAGAAAGAAGACATCTTAAGCACCTTACAATATCTTTCATTTAGCAGTTGGCAGAAGGAAACTCCCAGATGAACACTGGCCTGTGTCTTTCTCTTTAACCAGCTGAGTGATCCAAGCTTTTAATAAAGCTGTTCCAATTATTGTAAAAGTCATCTAGTACCTTATAGCCACAAATATTGACAGTTTATTGCACAACGCATTCATGGCATTTGAAGGTCACATCATACATAATACATACACTTTTATAAAAGTGTCTGGAACAAAGAGATACATGATCAGCAATTACATCTTACCATTCGAGGGTATGATTTTATACTCATTGAAAATGAAATACTATAAGAAATGCAAATTGTTAATAAAACACAAAATAGTTCATCTTCTGTATTTATTGTTTTATTAATCAGCAGTACAAAGTTCAGTTGTGGAAAATCAATGGAATGCCATTCATGCCTCAAGAAGATTACAATTAAATATCTTTATCCTGCAAACCATCACACATATTCTGAGCTCAGCATGAGAAGAAGTGAGGTTCAAATTTTAATCTCACTCCTGTACACCTCTTCAGTCCTACTGAGCTCAATGTAACTTCAACACTTATATTTGAGCCAGGACTTCACCATATTATTACAAGGTTAGTTTTGATAAAATTGAATTGAAATAAAACTGAAAAGAGTGCTGAAGATTTTCTTTTTAAATATATGCACATGCAGGCATGTCAAACTTCTTCCCCCTCTTTCAGTGCCCCTGACTTAAGGCTATTCTAAAAACCACATGCACGTGCACAAATTATGTAATTAAAAGTTACAAGTTTCAATTTATTCAGTTACACCTGTGCACAATGAATTCAATGAACATCAGAAATACACAGAGCAGAGTCATGGAGTGCTTGGTTTTGGTTAGAGGGTCACTTTTTTGATGACACTACTAGCTCCTGGAACCACGAGCTACCTATTGAGAGCTGAGCTAGAGACAAATGACCATGGATCACTATATTTTTTCCCCACCACATTACTGCCTCAACACCATTTTTGGCAGTTTGCTTCAAAACTGCAGAATACTAAAACTTCTTTCTGAAGCCCTAAACATGCAAAGCTCTTTCACCATCCCTTTACTGCTTTTTCAGATCTGCCATTCCACAATAATGACCTTGAAATCCCACTTGCTTAGCTGACTTCATAGCTGAAAGCACTTCCAATCCCAAATCACCTAGGTGGTCAGATGAGGTTCATGAAACTCCACTAGACTTGTATAATCTTTCCACAGGAAAAGAGGAGGCCTGAGAAGTGAATGTACTTTGCCTTTTTTCAGAATGTCAGTTATCTAGTTTGTGGTAGTTCTTGCTTTCTTCAGAAGAGCACACCTGAGCTGCCAGAACAACCTGTAGTACTCCTCTGTCCATAATGTGTGTCTTCACAAGCAAAGCAGCTCTTGGACCTTTTGGACTAGCAAAGTTGGGCTTAAATACTTATTCATGGATCTTTCCTTGGTTTTTTGGCAATGGTCTTTGCCATCTATCCTCAAAATTTACTTTGGTGTCCAATTAAGCTTCTGATAGCAAGGTTATCTCCCAAATGTTTCATATGACATAGTTCATATGGTTTTCCTCTTCCTTTCTTAAAACAAGTGTAGAATATTCTGGAGCTTTACCAAAAGTTACTGTGAGCAGCAGTCTGTGATTTTCAGTTTTCTTACCCAAACCCTTGACTCACCTGGGTTAGCTTTAATCCTGCCACCTCAATTTGAAATGGGCACTTGATTAGTGACCAGAAAGGACAAAGTCTTTCCAAACTTCATACAGATTGCATACTGCTTTTGGACAAAATTCCACTGGGGAATCTAAGCAGAGAGGCTATCCAACTGAACCAACTCTTGGATTTGTATGTGTTATTTGTAGGCAGGTGTTCAGGTACCAGATGGCCTTAAAACCCATACTACTCAGGTTATAGCAGTTTCTACAAGCTGTCTGCATCATATTCCCATCTCTGAGATTTGCAGAGTGGCTACATGGAGCTTGATAAACACTTTTACCTAGCATTGCTCTCCTGATGCCAAGGCTAGATCAGATATTCAATTTGGGAGAGTTGCCTTACAGTCCCTCTTTAATTAAGTACTCCTGATCTCCCACTCCTGGGATGGATTGCTACTGCTGATTAAGCTCCAGAAGTAAGGATCTGTGGAGGCAATTTCATGAGGGAGAAAATGAAGTTGCTAGCTAATCAACTAAAATAACTATTAACTGGACTTCTGTGGATGAATATATTGCCTTCTTCTTGCTTCCATGCTTACTCTGTTTCTTCCACATTAGGAGCTCTACAACCCAACAAACCAGAGGGGTAAGGGGTGCTTCACCATGACCTCTGTCTTGCTCCTAAAACACTCAGGGGACAAACAGAACCATTTGGTACAGTGTGCAAGCTGTGCTATGAAGAAAATCCAAGATGGTGTCAGTAAACCATTGGAAAAATGATGAATCTGGGTGGAAGAGAGCTCTGTTGAGTCTTTTCCTCTAGGTTCTTGTCATGTTCCCAATAATGCAGTCTCTGAGACTCTAAAAATTACAAATTAACACCTATCTCCTTGTAGTTTTCTAAATGCACTGATATTTTTAAAAATCTTTTAAGTATTTGTATAGAAATATTTATTAATTACACTACCAAAGTTTTGCACTCGGTTTCTGGGTTTAAAAAAATCCAAAAAACAAACAATTTTTCTTTTTTCAAGAGAGAACCACAGACCTGCCTTGATTGTAAGTAGCTCTCAGGGCATCAGGTATCATTGGGAAAGTTCTTGCATACTATTGTTCAAGAAAACCCTTTTTCATTATTATTATCTTATCACAGAGTGGAAAAATCAGCACAGAAGTGCCAGTAGCAGGTCATCAGATTTCATAAAAACTCATTCTACTAAGGAAAAGCATAAATTATTTAAAATGTTGCAGGAATGTCTTTCTGTAGACACTAGGAAGAAAAAATAAAACAAAAAACAAACAAATAAACCCCCCAAAACCAAACAACAACAACAACAACAACAAAAGAACAACAAAAACCAAAACAAAAGAATCAGGCACGTAAAAAGAACTGTACAGGTAGCTAAATTACTAATTTCCCCCTCAACAAAATCAGAAAGAATTCAAGACTCTCATTCCATTTACAGATTACTGATTAGAGAGGTGCTGACAGAGTCTCTAAAGAGTGAATAATGTCATGGTGTGTGTTACAACATTTGGACTATGATATGAAAAGCTTTTCCAGTATCTGTATTTTCTTACTTTTAACTTTCCAGTGCTCCTTTCAAACTAAATGACCACCTTGAGCTAATACAAATACTTTTGTAGATTATTTTTCTCCTATTTAACTTCTTTGGTACAAGCCACTTGAGGATAATTTCCAACTTCTTTATCTATTTCACAAAAAAAAAAAAAAAAAAAAAAGCTGTATTTGAATAAATACTTACAAACAACTCTAAACTGCTGAATCTACTTTACTAGCACCGTTTTTCTATAAATAAAATATGTTAATTGCCATGAGTTTTGCTGTAATGGAAAAATATTGATTAAATTCATTACATTGAATCTTGAGAAGGGATCGTATAACTCTTTGGTATAGGTTTTTTCCTCATTGTTTTAACACTGTACTGTGAGAATACTGAGAACATGATATCTGAAAGGACTCATTAATTTTTTTATACTAATGTATCTCAAAAAGTACATTACTAGGTCAACTCATATCCATGTTTTATAAAATAGCCTTAATATACTTGGATACCATGACATGGTATTTGTGGGCTATAAAAATTCTGAAATGCTGCCTATGGAGTTGATCTATCAATATACCAGTTTTCCTCTTGTACTATGACAATACAATTTTTTTTTTCATCTGAACTTCTCTGGTTTAAAAAAAGAAAAAAAATAAATTATTTTGAATGCTGTCCTCTGATTTAGCTGAGCTTGTGGCAATAACTGGTTTAGGCATAGGCTTCAGTATGCTGGAATGATCCTGAAACTAATTTTGCATGTGTTGGAGTTGGACTGTGGCCATGCACGTCAGTATGCTGGAACAGAGTTATCTAAATCCTGAGCCTTATTTTACATGTGCTGGTGTTGGACTGTGGCCCTGCAATCTTTTAGGTCTCCATCTGTAGCTATCAAAGCCAGGGTGTGCCCAGCCACTCGCTGCTGCTCACTGCCTTCCTTCCACAGAAAAGCTCCAGGCTCACAACTACCCTGCCACACACTGGGGTGACTGGGAGCTCTTTGGAGCCCTGGCCAGTGCCATCAACCATTCCCTAAAGTCTCCTTGCTGCCATGACCAGCCTTTTGCATTGCATCTCACTGGGATCTTAGGTGGTTGTCTGGTCCCACATCAATGATGAGAAGTACCAGGCTCTTGGACAGATGTTTCCCCAGATTCAGCACATTAATTCCTTTCTCAGTACCAGGTAAAACAGCCCTCTCATTTCTCAGCAAGCTATGGAGACCACAGTCCCACAACTGATGGAAGACCCTCCCTAGTTTCCCAGTCTGAATGTTTTCCCTGCAGCCATCAGCCAAAGGAATTTGAAGTCCAGAAAGTCTAGTCCAAAAGCTGGTGAATGTTTACTCCTGGGGAAGTGGACAAGAAAAGATCAGGCACTCGGAGGCCACAATACAAGAAACCCTGGCTGTGCATCAATCTGGAACACCAACACAGAGGCAGTAATGGGGACTGAGCAAAGCAAAGTCACTGCACCAGGTCCTTATCACCCCAAGGTGAACTGGCAACCTCCAAGGACATACAGGCTGATGGCAACAACGTACAAAGTTTTTGCAAGCCTTCTTCTGCTTACTTACAGCTCCTCCACATTAATCCACCAGTAAACACATATTCTAACCCATCAGGAATGCCTATAAAATTAGGAGATAATTCAGACTGGCTTGATTTGCGAACACATATCCCTACCAGAAATTCTGTCTGTATGGAGCCCAGCAACCTGGGGCAACAACTTCACACTAAGGTCAAAATTAGAAATTTGAGTGAAGATCAGGCACTCTTCTCTGGCTGAATAGACACAAGTTATCTTATTGTCTGCATCAGAGACAGAGAAAGACTTATTTGAGAAGAAGGAGAGTTGTTCTATCTCTTAACTTATTAGCAATGCACTTTCTTCAAATTCCAACAGCAAAAGAAATTCAAAACCCAGGTAGTCTGCATGCACGGAAGCACCTTTTGTTTAATAAATAATTCAACCGTGTATTCCTTTTTAATTTAAAAACGGTCTGACTGAACAGTCAACAGAGTGAACTAAAGTTGGCAAAATACAGTGTTGAAAAATTAAAAAGTGTATTCAAGGCCGTATTCATTTCCTTCACTTCTCATATACTGGAGAGACAGGCTGTGCTGAAGTTCTAGCTTTTTTCCTTTTCTTTTAAATTATACACATCCAGTCACATGATGCTCACTTGCCTTTGAAAGCTGCCTTGCCCTGGAATTAGTCTTTCTCTCTTTCTGTTACTAGTACAGCAGCTGCTGCTCCTCTACCTCATGAACATCATCAGAAATTCAGCCAAAATGTTCTCATGAGCTTCTCTGCCATGTCTGTCAGGGCCAGACTTAAACTATCGACCATCTTGGAAAACAGAAATGCTGTAAAACCTTCTGGAAATATTCAGATCATCATCAGATTGATGGTCCATATATCAATAAGTGTATAGTGAAGTACAGGAAACACATCTGGCAGCAAAAATCTGCAGATACTGATGCACTGAAATTCATCCCAGGACTGAGTTTGTAACACACTATTCCAAATGAGTACAAATACTTGGGATCAGTCAAGTGCATTTGGTACTGACTTATTCCCTTGAAGACAGCCAAAAAGCATATAGCACTATCTTAAATATGAATTCACAGGCTCACTTTCTGTAAAATAGCAGTCTTAGCAGTAAGCAGTTAAGAATAAGAAAGAAAAAAGTTAATGGAGTAAACTCTTACACAGCCTTCTGTACCACAGTTTCAAAGACTTTATTGAATCTTGGAGCAGACAGAAAGGAAAAAAGTAATTCTGTGGTGAAACCTCCTTATTTCAGGTTTCTGGAGATGAATCTGTTCCCCCACACATCCCAAAGAAGAAGCAGGTACTTCATGGCTTCCTAACACAGGGCAGCCTTTAAGCCTCTGCTGCGCTGAATGTTTGGTTCCCATCACTCTGAAAGGCTTTCCCATGTTTTTCATCCTTTCTGATCAGCACGTTCTGGAGCAATGACCATTCTATAACCACCAGAAAACAGCCACCAACATTAAATTCCCAGGCCGATAGTGCTCACATGACATTAAATGCTGACACAAGGAAATCTTATCTCAGAGAGGTCAGATATGCAGGAAAGAAGATCTTTACTGGCAAGGAAAAGAGGGGAAACCTAACCCTTACAAAGGAACATTGCCTTTATAGAAAAAGACTTGGCAATAAGATCTTTCAAAGTGGACATATTTATTTAAAACTCATTTTAGACCCTCTGGACAGAAATGAGTCACATTTACAAGACAGAAATTTCACAAGTGCATCCTGACTATTTCACATCTCATGGAAGAAGAGCAGGCTTTCTTCAAATTTTCACTATTCTGAACACCAGTAAAATTTCCTGCAACATATAGGATGGAAACCACAACCACACCTGATAAATTTGGTACCAACAGGAAAATTTCAACATCTTCCATTGCACTGACAAAACCACCTATGGATGATACATCCAAAATGTATCTCTGAATCTGACAAAGTTTGAAAAAATGCATCAGTATAACTACAGAGATTTAGACACAACTGCTCCCCTCTAAGTCAGAGAATCTTCAGGTTCTAATTTTGGCTGATTACAGGCTTGCCCTGAGACGCTCTGCAATAAGCACCATGTCAGAGAACAGACGGATTTAAACCCTGAGAATGCAGGCTCCTGCATTTGTGCAGACACATGTTTCCATGCCTTTTCAGGATGGTAGCAGTGGGAGCCACTCCAACAGCCTGGCAAGCCCACGCAGAATTTGGTACATGACAATTCAGACTACATTTGAAAGCTGTCTACAGTGGGACTGGCCAACCTAACAAAGTCATGCATGGGGTTAAGGAAAGGTGAATGGCAGCATAAACTGGCCAAATAAACTTAAATAATTCTAACAATTTTACTAGTACTAGTTCTGTTCTGGCTACAAATTCTACAGATTTGCGTCCAGTCATGAAGGTCATAGGTATTTGTTTCCAAAGAGAGATTCTGTTGACTACTGGGCAGTGGAGCTTGCTGATAGATGCTGAAATATTATAATAAAGGGTGGACAAACAAACAGTATCTCTCTACTGCTGCCATTTTTTTCATCATAGAACTGCAGGAGAGTAGCACTGTGTATTTAAAACAAACGATGGGAAGATAAAACTTCAGAAAGGCAGCTCAGATACTAGAGGGGATGCTGAGGGGTGTTGCAGATCAGTGGAACTGATTCCAGGAAAGAATTGCTGGATAGTCCATCATCACAGTACTGCTCCAGTGAGTGCTGTTCACCAAACACCAACATACTTCCTCTCTGTGTTCTAGGGTTCTTTTCAATTAATATTTGTTTTAGTTATGTTGAATCACTGCTCATCTACTAAGATATTATTTGATTTAAAAAAAAAAAAGAAGAAAAAATCCTTTCTTCTTGGTTACATTTTCACATGGTTTTTTTGAAGTAGGAGAGTAAACACACAGTCCCTATGATGGCAATTTCCATTCATAGTTTGACAACTAAATGTTGCAATGTTACTTGAAACTCCTGCCTCTTATCTTTCAATTTTTCTTTAGGGAAAAACAGCACGGAAATATACTCTGCCATCTATTTGAAAAGCTGCAGATATAATCCACCTATGACGATGCAATTTTTGGAACTAAGACTGAGATCCAAAACAGCAGTCTGATCTACATTTTAACCACAGCTATTACAATAAATATAACCAAACATGGTGATTCTCCACATATTTATATTTATTCTGATAGTG